>NC_092343.1:45387763-45701578 GCF_046630445.1 Rutidosis leptorrhynchoides
ATGTCTGGTTGAGTAATGGCATGACATTGGCCAGTGCGTTTAGCTCTCCTTCGGTCTTCCATACTTAGAGGTTCCAGATTTTCCATGATTGAATTTGTTGAATCTGAATCACTAGAGGATTCTGATTTAATGGTTTCTTCCTCGACAATCTCTGGATGAGTGATTTGTGGTTCAGGAGAAATGATTAGTGGTTCAGGATCTCTGAATTGTCCCTGAATATCCTCCGGATTCTCAATTGTGAGGTCGGGTTCAAAAAATGGATTATCAAAAATTTGAATTGGAGTACTTAGTTGACTAGATGACGATTCTAAAGAAAAATCAACGGCGACAATATTGGCTAGATGTCTTGATCGAGTTACAGGTGGTGAACGTATGAAAGGTGGTGAACGTTTTGCTCAGTGCATTTACTGAATATCCTATTAGTTATAAAGATAAAAATTATATAAGTTATCAAATTAATAGACTTTTCTAATTTTGCCCACGTTTCGAATAGCCAATAGATGCAGCAGGTAGCCAGGACCCTTTAAATCGGAAGCCTACAACTCGCCACTAACAAATCCAACTATTACTACGAACCAGAAAATTTTGGATGTCTATCAATTTAACCGCTTAAAATAAATTTAAAGAAGATAAAGAAAATTCTATGTCCTAAAAACTAGAGAGTCGAGAAATAAGAAAGAAAAAGAATGCGTCGTAAAACGTCGAAAAATAAAAGGTCGAAAAAAATAAGCGTCGAAAAATAATAATAAGAAAGAAAAATGTCGAAACTTAAAAGTCTAAAAACTAAAAATTAAAACTTACGTCTAAAGGTATTAAAGCTTAAAGGAATTCTATATCCAAAACGACAATATCTTAAAAAGTACTAAAATCTTAAAACGGCGTCGCAAAATTCTAAAGCACCTAAATCTTAATCTAAAGAAAAAGCAATTAAGGGATTTTACGGCAAAGCTTAGAAATCTAGAAATAAAAATAAACTATGGGAAAATACTAAACTTAAAACTAATTACGAACGATAAAATATACAATATACGAATAAACAATTAACAAGATACAAAATTTAAAAATAAAACTTAAAGTTTTAAAGATACAATTTTTATAAAAATATTATTTTTATATTATTATTTTATAAAAGGTACTAATTTATAAATTAGTATTTATATTAAAACTTAATATTACAAAATATAAATTAAATCTTAAAATTAAAAACTAATTTAATAACTAAAACCTAATTAGGGTTAATAATAAAAATAATTAAATTAAATTAAACCCTAATTCAGTCGGCTAAGGTACCTGGGCTGTCAAATCAATCCATGCGATTGCATGGATTGTGTGTAGGAATTTCATGCGGTCGTATGACTTCGGGTACCAGGCCAATTATTGGGCTGCTACAATATTATGGCCCGATTACTTAATTATATTTTTTTTATGTTTTTAATTTATAATTTGATTTTTAATTTTACAAAATAATTATATAAATTATATTTTTAAGAACTAAATAAAAAATATACTTTTATACTTTTTATAAAAGATATTTTTTAAAAAAAACACTTAAATAGATATATAATTTTTTTATTTTTTTTTTATGTTTTTGTATTTTTAATATTTAAAATGTATTTTTACAAAAGTAAATTAAGACTTAATAAATTTTTTTTATAGCGTTTCGCTTTGGCGTTGTTGAGATCCCCGGCAGCGGCACCAAAAATACTTGATGTTATGCGAGGTGTATACGAAATAGTTATATTTTTATTGCGAAATACTATTAAATACGATACAAATTTTACACAAGTTATTTATTTATTTATAGAGTTGATATACCTAAACCTTGCTACAACACTATAGGCAGTGTACCTAATCGTACAGTAGTGTAGTTTTTAGTAAGTCCGGTTCGTTCCGCATGGAGCTAGCCAAGTTTAACGCTATATTTTTAAACTATATTTGTATAAATATATATATATAAGCAGTATTATTATTATTATAAAAGGGGGGTTTTACCGTTTAATGACCGGTTTGTCGATTTTAAAACTATAGTCACAATTAAAACCTAATGTCAAATATTAAAAATAAATATAACTTAATTTAAAGTGTAAAGTAAATGACGATAATAAAATTGCAATAAATAAAAGTGCGATAAATAAAATGACGATAAATAAAATTGCGAAAAATAAAAAAGTACGATAATTAAAAGTATGATAAGATATAAAATAAAGGAATTATGCTTATTTAAACTTCCGTAATCATGATGTTCGATGTATTGATTTTAATTTATTACCATGGGTTAATTGTCCTTTGTCCTGGATTATTCGATATGTCCATACGGTTTTGTCCATAATAGTCCATCAGTCATAAATATAAAGTGCGAGGATCTTCGTCAAATTATCCTTATACCCGAAGTCAAATATTCCAACTAATTGGGGATTCGAACTGTAACAAGGTCTTAATACTTTGTTTAATGAATACACCAGGTTATCGACTGCGTGTAGTCCAAGGTTTTACTACTTTGTTAACAATTTCACCAATTACCCTTGAATGTAATCCACCCCTGTTTTAATGAGTCCATTAACTATTAATCCATCCCCGTGTCCAGTCAAATGAAGAATAAATTGTATTTATGAATATCCCGCCCACCGTACCCGATTAAGCGTATGTGGTTATATATATATACGTCAAATTGAAACCTTTATATTAAATTAACGAGGTATCGTTTAGTTAATATAAAGCCCATTAATAACCCATAGTCTAATTTCCACAAGTATCGTTCTTTTGTCCAAACCCCAATTATGGTACAAAGCCCAATTATCCCGTCTTTAATATTTAGTCCAACATCACGATTACTTCGATTTAAATAAGCATAATAATAACTTAGCTACGAGACATTAATTTAAAAAGGTTGAACATAATTTACAATGAGTATTACTCGCGTAGTGTTACACGGACAGAATTTCGACTTACAAACTTACAACATTCGCTACCATAACCTTATTATTATTAATCTTAAATTAAAATTAAAATTATAAATATAAATATATATATATTTGAGAGATAGACAGTAGATAAAGATGTACATAATTCGGCAGAAAACGTTGAAATTTATAGGATTTGGCTAGCTACAGGCTCTCATGCGATCGCATGACTTTAAGCCTTCCTGGCCATGCGATCGCATGGCCACCTTTTCCTGGTCACAAATGATTCCAAAACGTGGGTTGCGCGTACTTATTTAATATATAATATAATATATATAATTTTATATAATTAATTATATATTATATTATATTCTTGTGCATTGTTGACTTGTAATTTTAGCTCCGTTGCGTTGCGCGTTGATAGTTGGTTCATGTCCCGGTTCCGGATTTTCGAACGTCCTTGCGTACTATTTAATATATTGTATTTTGCGTTTCGCGGCTCGTACTCTTGTAACTTTTAGACGTTTCTCATCAATAAATTGAACAACTTGGATTGTATTTTGTACTTTTGAGCTTTTTGGTCGTTTGCGTCTTCAAATCGTCGAATCTGTCTTTTGTCTTCACCTTTTATTATTTAAACGAATATCTCTTGTAAATAGAACAATTGCAACTAAAAGCTTGTCTTTCTTGAGGGATAATGCTATGAAATATATGTTCATTTTTAGCATTATCAGTAATCTAATCTAATTATCCTAAGTTTAAATATGTTTTTGGTTCTTGCTACTGATTCCCTGGTGTTTTGATAACAGAGCTTCGCACGAACTATTTAACAAACCAAGTGGCCAGGCAGACTACGGAGAGGCATGATCCTTTTGGTTCCAATATAATTGGAGAATGTTCGGAAAATCCAACAACCAAGTCCGTGTATAATTGTCTTTCTTAGACACAACTAAATGCTTGTGAATGAGTTTGATAAAAGCAGTATTGTCTGATACCAGTTCTCCGGCAGCTGTGCCAAAAGCTTGTATCTACAGTGATATGGTCGAAACGGACGGTTTTATTTATGCGGTGTCGTCAGGTCGCACAGCGTCAGAATCAGCCGATCAGGGTAGCGAACAATAGTTTTAAATTTATATTTAGCGGGGCCTAAATCGTACTACTCCTTATTATGAGTAAGGGAAGTATGACCTAGGGTCGTATTTTTAAGATATCAGTAGAATCGAACCTATAAGTAAAGCTTAAGATAATCCTAATGTGAAGGAGTAGTGGTTTATTACCTAATTTTGGATTTTCAAGTTTATAAGACAAAGTAAAGTAAATGCGATAAAATTTATAATTCAGATAATGTTAAAACAAAGGCATGCTATGATTTCATCAGTTGCTTTGTCGAGATTATGGAGTGCTGGCTCATGAATAGGTAGTGACCTTGTATTCATTACACTGGTCCTAAACGCCCATGTTATAAGACATGTCACTGGGTAATGCGATAGGCTTGAAGATTCTGATTAGACAGCAACATCCCTTACCCCCGACGCCCGTGCAGTCTGACTACAGGCATACACGTTCAGACGGCTCATCCAATTGAGCGACTCGGTTGGGTGACGTATTAACATTCCACAAAGGTCTAAACTTTCTTAAACGTAATAGAATACATGGTTTGCCATATCTGAGAGACGTGATGTGCTTTGATGCTTTCATTAATGATTGGGTTTAAAAGATAGTTAGGCCCTTAAAAGAGTTCAGCCATAAAGAACACCATGGCCAAGACGGGTTTTACATCCATGAACACGTTGGGTTATCCCATCGGTCCAATCCTTTATGTGTTTAAACAAACAATTCCTTAATTAACCAAGAATCCCTCAAGCGGGGTGCAATGCTTGAGACCACGTTATGGTGAAGTGTACTAATCAGCACTGACCAGGTTCCATGGCCATACTTAGCAGAGGTACAGCTTACAACAACCGCTGTGCTTCAGCGTGCACGTACGAAGTTTATATGCTTGGTGACTACACTAGCATGGTCTAGGACTGACAATGTACTAGGGGTCTAGTTAGATGTTTCACTACGAAAGAGTCCTCAGTCGAAATCCAAGGCTCGGTGGACTTACTACAACCGATGTGCCTCAGTCAAACTTACGTTGTATCCTATAGACTTCTCTTACCAAGGGGTGAAACAGATAGTTTACTCTGAATCGGGGTTCGCGACTTCCCAATAACAGAGACAATAACTACGTTCTATTAGTTGAAAAAGCGATTGAGTTTGGAAAGCAGCTCGACAACATACACAAACCATAATATTATTTAGGAATTATTACTGACTACATCATAGCATACACCAAAGATAACTACTCGCTAATCATGGCAACAATATCACGAGGCACAATAATGTAAAGTATTATATAAAGACAAAGGATAGAAGTACCAGTAGATTAAACGAGTTCCGAATACAAAAGTGATAACTTCAAACTCCAGACCGCTCCTAATACAATCTTCGGCGTTCTTCTCCGGGTACTAGGTTTCCCGCACGGAGTCGAAGATCTTGAAAGTATGACTAATATTGTAGAAAGAGAGAGAGAAAGAAGTGAATTGAAGTGTGTGTAAAAAGGGATGACAAAGACCCTTTAAATAGACTTGATTTTTGCCTGCAAACGGCTGGCAGGCCGTTTGGAAAGCCGTTTGCAGGCCCCGTTTGCAAGGGTGGCCCGTTTCTGATGCCCGTTTGTTTTGGCCGTGTGGCAAGTCGTTTTTCATTGTGGCAAGTCGTTTGGAAGCTCGTTTGGCAGGCTGTTTTGCTGATTTTACTGGATCGTAACTTGATTTCCTTGATCGTAGCTTGGTTTCTTGTCTTTTACCGTATTCGCTCTAGAATCTTCGTTTTAGCTCCGATTATCTTGATTCTTTTTGCACCGTCTTCGTAATCACTTGGTCTTCAATTTTAACAGATGAATCGGGTATTTTGGAGATAAAGCTTGGAACTTTATTTTTTTTGGGATTCAATACAGGTGTGAAAACGTGACTTTTTAGCCGATATCAAACCACAATTTCATGCATCAACAAACTAAAAATACATGTTGGTCTCATAAGTCTTATTACTCAAACTTAAACATGTCATTCGGTCCCATAACATAACTTAAACATCTTTCATATAAAATACTCATTTGACCCAAGGCGTTACTAAGCGGTTATCATGTAGCTAGATTCAAAGAGACTTGCAACACCACTTACTAGATTGCCAATGCTCCACTAATCCTTAGCCGATTCCTTACCTTCCTGATGCCATCTAGAACCTAGAAACATTACAACATAAACGGGGTAAGCCACATGCTTAGTGAGTTAATGGTAGGTAAAATAGCATAGACATAAACATATACATAATCATAAACGTAACCATAACCTTCCAACCCAAAAGGGGTTGCTTTCTTGAGTCGGATCCGATCATCTCATACCATAAACATAAGTCTAAGCTTATCGCATGACGTTTTTGGGGTGCCAAATCGGATTCAACGGGGTTGTTACACCCCCGATATAAATGGTCTTAGGATGTGTGGATTTTTTTTACAGAGTATTGGTGGTGTGAGTTTTTGGTGTGAGTTAGAAGTGTTGTGATGATGTGTTAAAATATAATTGATAAAATAGTTAAAAAGATATAAAAATTATATTGTTAAAACAATAAAAAATTAAAAAAATAAAAAACAATGTGTGTTGCTTGTTACGTTGAATGGCAACTGACACCCTCATTTTTGCCCCAAGTCACGTCGCAATACAGCCGAATTAAGCATTTGTTGGTGGATGATTGGGATCCAACGCCTGTTGCCAAGCCCCAATACAAGTCATCTTAACCAATACAAGTCATCTTAATATTTAATATTTTACTTTATTTCAATACCACAAGACATTGTACCTTCTTTTACCGTATCATAGCGGTACTAAAACTATGTACTAATGTATTGTATGCAATAAAACGATTATGTCTGATATCGATATCTGATCCTCAAGTTAAGATAAAAAGAATAGGTGTATCACACTCATCTTTTTTTAGTTATTGTTTTCAAGTGAAATAATTATAATTATGTTTTATTGTCATAAATAATAATTAGGTAAATATTATTTTTTATGACGGATAAACTAGTACTGTAATACAATAAATAAAAATGTACTCGAATTATTAATGTATATATTGTAAATTTTAATATTTTTTTTTGAAAGGCAAACAACTTTTTATTAATTAGAAACGGAGCTACAGAGTACAAGAATACAAGAAAATGCATTGAGGATATGCCCAAAATTAAAAAAGGAATTGCAGCCTATACAAAACTAAAGTAAAAAAACGAAACACGATGGAGAGAATTATGGCAGCGAGTTTGAGAACTTCTGCCAACCTCAAGGAAAGTCAACCATGGTCCTCGTAACTGTTCGGATTCGACAACCATACATTCCAATCCAAGGAAGGATTCTTCGAGCGATTGTTAATCCATTGAAAACTTTTAACTTGGATCTCGTTTAACGTCATTGGGACACTCCAGTCCTTTTTCTCGAATAGGCTTAGATTACGATTCCTCCATATCGAATACCCGCATACCCATTCGATACATTGCCAAATTTTCGAATAGGCATTTGGGTCAGATCTCGAACCTTTTCCCAAGAACATTGAATCCCGATTAGCATACATGTTGATACCCGAATTCCACCAGCTCATTACCCGACCCCATAGTTCCTTCACTTTTGGACACGAAAGTATCATATGCTCCATAGTTTCAATATCATTGTTGCATATATTACACCGAACTGAGTCTAAATTTACACCCCGTTTATCAAGTTCTACCTTTACCGGAAGCCGACCAAGTCTTGCCCGCCAAACGAAAATTTTGATCTTAGAAGGTAGGGAGTTTCGCAGTGTACTAGCCATTGTAGAGTCATCAGGCAGAATTTTTTTTTTAGTACATGGAACAGAGAATTGGTTGTGAACTTCCCGTTTGCGTTGAACACACAAGACCAAGAGTCTGCTTCTCTATGTACAAAATTGAAACTCGCCAACCTCTCTAGAAGATCAGCTAGTTCACTGCTTGTTCTACCTCTTGGATTTCTTGACCAATTCCATAAATAATTTGGAGTAGCACCTCCAGGAGTAACACGATCCGCAACCCGAGCATCCTTGTTTACCTCTAACCTGAAAAGTCTTTCATATTTCTCGCACAACAGTTGGTTATCAAGCCATCAATTTTTCCAAAATAAGGTGTTCTCTCCATTTCCGACAACTTTGACAAAAGAATTTGAGAGATTTACGTTTAGCTTGTCAAAGTCTTTGGCAATGGATTGAATTCCTTTCCAGACCGAACCTGTACTTGAAGAGTATCCCGAGTTGAGTTGACCCAACCCCCCGTCCCTCCCGTATATATTTTTGATTACCCGAACCCAAAACGCATTTGGATCTACTCGAAAACGCCACCACCATTTCCTCATTAAAGCCAAATTTTTAGCTTTAAGGGTATCGACATTTAACCCACCCCGTTCAAATGGTAACAAAATTGACTCCCAACTAACCCAAGACATTTTAGTATGTTCACCCGCCCCGCCCCAAAAGAAATTACGTCTCATACCTTCGAGCAAGTTGATAACACCCGATGGAGCACGGAATAGGGAGAAGGCGTATAACGGGAGGCTACTAAGCACGACTTTATAAGAGTTAGACGGCCACCTAACGACAACGATTTTGCTTTCCAATCCTAATATTAACTAAACGGGGTGGGTTAGACTCGTAAATTTATCAATATAACTAATAGATAAAACCATGTAGCACTATTCATCAATAGTGTCAGGGGTATTTTGGTCATTTGGCCTTTTTTTTTTACCTTCCACTTTGCCAAATACCCCAAATTTGTTCAAAAAATAAAACCGACCCCCCAAACAGTGGGTAAAGTGTCAACTAACTATTTTCATAAAAAATCTTAACTAAACTCCACTCAAATATTCAACAGATCATATCTTCTCGCTCGCAACGAGTTAAATTTTTCCGACAACATCGTTAAACTCGAAATAATTTTAGGAACACAATGTCACTAACTATTGGCAAAACGGACGTTTTTTAAAAAACGATAAATATTTGAGGTATTTTTCATACACGTTGATTTTGCGTTAACTTTTTAAATGTCGACAATTCCATAGCGAAACGCGGAGATGTAAAATACCATTTAAATCTTTGACGGGTTATACCTTTTAGTTCGACTCGAGTTGCGCTTCAACGACATGATCGTTAGCCACAAAATAATTTTACAAACTAAACACAGTAAAATACATTAAAAATCTACCCGGCGTCCGGATAACACAACTAGTTATCAAATAATAATCAACTAAACGCAGAAGTATTTTGGCGCGAAATCCAACCCTAATTCTAACCTCAAGTTCTAGAGTATATAAAAGGTTTTCACAGTGAACAATATTTTGTTTCTAATTCAATCCAGTCATTTCATTCAACACGATTGGAAATCAATCAAAATGGAATCAACTCTCAAGGTAATTTCAATTTCCTTTATGAATTTGTCACACTGTTTTCGTTACGCATAAACCCTAATTTTTGATTTCAGTGCTATACAGTCCACCAAATTAGGAACACTTTTACTTATGCGTGTAATGTTTTCATGTTGATTTATGATTAAACAGGAATATTTTGGGTTTTCGACGTTTCGGCCTTATCAAAAGGAGATTATTGAGAAGATTTTGCAGGGAAGAGATAGTTTGGTTGTTATGGCTACTGGTAGTGGCAAGTCTCTATGGTATTATTTCACTATACATACATATTTTTTTTGTACATATATTAGGGCTATGTTTTCACTATAATATTCTGTTGTTTGCAGTGGCGGAACTAGTATTTTTTTTTTTTTTTACCGGGGGCAAAAAAAAATTTAAAACCGTAGCGATACTTTTTGGGCAAAATATGGAGGTTTTGGGGCAAAAAATTGAGATTTTTAGGAAATTATGGAGGTTTTTGGGCAAAATTTGAAGATTTTTGGGCAAAATTTGAAGGTTTTGGGGCAAAAGTTGGAGAATTTTGGGCAAAATATGTAGGTTTTGTGGTAAAAAAAAAAAAGTCCACCGGGGGCAAAGTCGAAAAACCCAAAATTTTTACACTGAAAAATGCAATGGGGGCGGGCTCCTCACCCTTCCCCCAAATTGTTTCGTCCCTGGTTGTTTGAGTTTTCTTCAAATAGTTAATCTACTCTAAATGAAATAGAACTTGTTGCAAAAAATTATATCATAATCCTAAAAATACTAATAGAAGTATCATATACTGCATTGTTACAAAAATGTCATTTATACTTTGGAAATTGTAACAAAATTGTTAATTTTTTTTATTGGTTTAATGTAGTTACCAGGTGCCTCCGTTAGTTGCAAATAAGACTGCTATAGTTATAAGCCCACTTATATCTCTGATGCAGGATCAGGTATTTTTATTTATACAAACTTATATTAACAAGTTATAAACTTATAATAGGTGAGCAAATGCTAATATTAGCGTATCGTGTTTGTTTGTAGGTGATGGCTTTAAAACAGAGAGGTATTAAAGCTGTGCATCTTTCTACTGCTCAGACTAACACCAGTGCACAAATGAATGCTGAGAGTGGCCAATACGACATTATATACATGACTCCCGAGAAAGCATGTTTTGTTCCTGATAGGTAAAGATTGTAATTTTTTTTTTTTTAATTCAATCTGGATTATGATCAGTACCGTGTTTGATTACATTAGTATATGTAACTAAATAATATAATATGCTATTATGAGCACTACAATTAGTCAATTAATAACGTGATATGATGTTCTGAGTCGTTTTGATATCTAATGCAGCTTTTGGTCGAGGTTGCTTAACACGGGAATTTGTTTAGTAGCAGTTGATGAAGCTCACTGCATCTCGGAGTGGGGCCACGATTTCAGGTTGGTTTCTTCATATCCTTTTTTGCACTTTTGAGATACAACATGACTTGTAACTATTAGTGGCTGTTTTGATGTAGTCAAGTATTATTCTATGTTAAATTTAGCAAGCTTAAAAAAAGTAGCTTATTTGGTGGACATTAGTCGGGTCAGAAAAGTTTAAGCTATTAATTTACTCTTCTGCTTACAGGGTGGAGTACACAAGATTATATAAGCTTCGAGATGTTTTACAAAATGTTCCATTTGTCGGATTGACGGCAACAGCTACAGAAAAGTATGCGATTTGCTACTTGGTTTGTCTTTATTGAACATGGATGTTTCATGTTTGTATTCCACTTTTAGTGTTTTTTAGGTTTAGAAGTTATGCTTGCGAGTGAAGCATGTGCTAATAATAAACATCCTTTTGTTATTCCAGAGTCCGCAATGACATAATCAACTCACTTGGGCTGAACAATCCTCATGTTGCTATTGGATCATTTGATCGTAAAAACCTCTACTATGGTGTGAAATCTATTAACCGTGGTCCTTTATTTGTTGATGAGCTTGTGGCAAATATTACTAAATATGTTGCAAATGCTGAATCAACTATTGTATACTGTACAACCGTAAAAGATGTCCAAGAGGTTAGCCCTTTATAAACTGTTTATCTCTACACGTTAAATGGGTAATATAAAAGAATAGCTAAACAGTAAATGGGTTAGATAGGTCAATCATGTCAAATGGATTGGAACTTGTAAATGGATTCGGGTACCATTCTGAAGTATATTTTAGAGCATTAACCTTTTTTATAGTCTTGAATCAATATGGAAATATAAATATAAATTTTGTAATAATATTTGGACAAAGTGTTCCGGTAACAGAAATGACATGTTTAAACCCTAACTTGTTTGATTTACTGCCCGATCTGCTGACCTGGCATGGCATCTCTAGTATATCTATGAATTCATGTGGATGTTATTCTTTGTTATTGACTTATGATATTGACTTTATCTGATGTTGTTTTAAGTACTAATGTCTTCTCACCTATCTTGATTCCTTAGATTACCAAATCACTTTGTGAGGCCGGACTTAAGGCCGGTATGTATCATGGTCAAATGGGTAACAAGGCTCGTGAAGAGTCACACAGGTTTAAAATTTATCCAAACTTTTTTTCATATTGAAATTAATCATGGCTGTTTTAATATATTTTTTAATTTAAATGTGTATGTGTATCTTGTTGATAGATCTTTCATAAGGGATGAGCTACAAGTTATGGTTGCAACTATTGCGTTTGGAATGGGTATCGATAAGCCCGATATAAGACATGTTATTCATTACGGGTGCCCCAAAAGTTTGGAGTCTTATTATCAAGAAAGTGGAAGATGTGGTCGAGATGGTATCGCTTCTGATTGCTGGTTATACTTTTCAAGGGGTGATTTTTGAAAAGCTGAATTCTATTGTCAAGATGCGAGCTCGGTATGTTAACTATAGGTGGGAAAATGGGTTGGTTGGGTAATGGGTTGTTTTAGCATAGGTGTAAATGGGTCGGTGTTTGAATTTTGAAATATTCTTTTAGGTGTAGTGTAATGTTAAACAACATCTATACGTTGATCCTTGCCAATCTAGCTACAATGCAATGACCAATTTCAAATATTTGGCAAAGTATGTTTTTATTTTATGACATATATGACAATGTAGAATACTTATATTAAGTTTAACGACTAAATTGGAATGGTTTGAAGTCTACTGTATAATTTAGAACATTGATATAAGTACTTTTCTATGTTAAAATCTACGTTTAATGCATTATACTTGGATTTGCTTACTATTGTATAATCTTTAATGATCAGCCTACACAAAAGAAATGTATAATGGATTCGTTCATGGCTGCTCAACGGTATTGCATGCAAACAACTTGCAGAAGAAAAGTTTTGCTCGAGTATTTCGGGGAAACATTTTCTCTTAATAATTGTGGTGAGTAACTATGAACAGTGAAACTCTAATATTTATTCTATGAATTTGGGAGTATTATGAAATAATGTCAGCTAGTATGTTTATATATTACAGTTATATAATTGAATAGGTTTTTCTTTAAAGGAACTAGTTTCGATTGTACTTTGAGTGATTATGAATTGAGTTAATGTCAGCTAGTATGTTTATATATTACAGTTATATAATTGAATAGGTTTTTCTTTAAAGGAACTAGTTTCGATTGTACTTTGAGTGATTATGAATTGAGTTATAAAAATGAAGTTTATTTATTATTCATGGATTATATTTTGGGATAATAATTGAACATGTTCCATTTTTACAGGAAACTGTGATAATTGCACTGATGCTAAGGAGGAGAGTGATGTGTCCAGAGAAGCGTTTCTGTTAATCGGTTGCATTCAGGCTTGTGGTGGTTACTGGGGTCTTAATTTGCCTATAGATGTTCTCCGAGGTTCTCGTGTAAGATTTCACTTTTAGATTCAAATAATTTGTTGTATGCTCACACGCGCACACACTCACACACACACTCACACACACATACACCCATTTATATTAAGTGTATTAAGTGCAGTTGGATGAATTATAAGCAGAAGTTGTATAACTGTTATCATTAAGGAGGCATTAAAATGACCCATTTTTCTTTTGTCAAATTTGTATGTTCTTGGATTGAGTTTGTAATGGATATTAAGGATCGTGGCTAAAACACTCGTATGAGATATGCGTAAACCTTCTCGGTTTAACGAATAACAAAGCTAACTTTCACAGTATAGCTGAAGATAAACCTTCACGGTTTGTTTCTATTATTCAAGATAAATATAAAATAACCAATTCCCAAAAGTAAACAATTACGGAACATAAATACTGGAAGTAGCTAAAAATGAGGAAACAAAGAAAAAGATAAATATAAGGAAAACAAATCCTTGTACAACTCAAACACTTATTAAAACTATCCTTGACCCTTTCTCCACTTCTTGTTTCCTAGCTTCACTTTCACGAAAAACTTTTCCCATGTATTGGGCCAAACATTGGCCATGAGGCCCAACTCGTCATGAGCAGCAACAATAGGCCCAATAGCATGCCATATCATTAGCCCAATGATAATAACATCCAATTCTGCATCATTCTCCCCTTCTTCGAAAAGACTCGTCCTCGAGTCTACAAATTTAACGGCTGAAACATCTAGTCGATCCTCAAGAACTAAGTGATATTGTGTTAAATCGTTTTTCATAACAACATGAACATATTCACAACAGAAAATTTTAACATCGCCATGGTACATGTTGATGTAAAATTCATTTATTTCAGTACCATCCTCAACCTCACACTCGTATTGTTCCTCTTCATCTTTCTCAGTGTCAGTATCGTAAATGGGTACGGTGTCCTCAACCACACAAGGTTCGGGAACATACTCCATGTTAAAAACTTATCAACCAAATCAACAAATGTTAAAAACTTGATCAACCAAATCAACAAAGTCATCCGGTTGAACCTCTCTTGAAACTTCGAGATATTCAAGCTTCATCTCTATATTACGCAAGAGGTTGCATGTCTTCCAACTCTTGAATCTTGCGATTCAGTTTCTCGATCTCAACTTGTTTAGCCATGCCTGGGCTCTGATACCACATAATGGATATTAAGGATCGTGGCTAAAACACTCGTATGAGATATGCGTAAACCTTCTCGGTTTAACGAATAACAAAGCTAACTTTCACAGTATAGCTGAAGATAAACCTTCACGGTTTGTTTCTATTATTCAAGATAAATATAAAATAACCAATTCATAAAAGTAAACAATTACGGAACATAAATACTGGAAGTAGCTAAAAATGAGGAAACAAACAAAAAGATAAATATAAGGAAAACAAATCCTCGTACAACTCAAACACTTATTAAAACTATCCTTGACCCTTTCTCCACTTCTTGTTTCCTAGCTTCACTTTCACGAAAAACTTTTCCCATGTATTGGGCCAAACATTGGCCATGAGGCCCAACTCGTCATGAGCAGCAACAATAGGCCCAATAGCATGCCATATCATTAGCCCATTGATAATAACATCCAATTCTGCATCAGTTTGCCTTACCTAAATTTATTAAGAACTAGCTCAGATGTGTTAAAAATTTATCAGCAATTACAATAGGTGGTAAGTTTGACCTAGTTACTTATGAATGGGTTGTTTTGGGTTTGTATTATTACAAACGGGTTAGAGAAATAAAACAAAGTTATAAAGTTAACAGCCCAAATGGGATGAACTGATCGAAAATCTTGAAAGTAGCTTATGTTATATTTTCAAGACCTTATCTCTTTCATCATCAAAAAGACATTTTTCACCTGTACAAAAGGGAGCCTTTTCAACGTGAATCTTTATCAATCGGTAGCAAAACCTATATGCTCTATTCATACACATACTGTGATAACTACTCGTTGTTAATGTACTTGTCTTTGTTAATAGTGTAAGTTCTCATATAACTACACCTGATATTTAATGCTCAGTTGGTTATATGTTTGATAAATCTTCTTGTGTGTTCGTAGGCCAAAAAGATAATTGAAAGCCAGTTTGAAAATCTTCCTTATCATGGACTCGGTAAAGATTTTACAGCGAACTGGTGGAAGACACTAGGATCTCAACTAATTTCGTTCGGTATGCACTACTTTCAAGTAATTCTGTTTATTTCAGTTATAAAAACCTTTTCTTTGTATCAAAAATTAGAGTTGGGTAACAGTTGTGTTGGGTAATGGACGGGTTTGGTAATGGGTTAATATAGGTTCGGGTTAGAAAGGTAATTTACTGGAAAAGGTTGAAACTTGATTGACTTGGGTTGACTCGTTAGTTCAATTATTCAATCTGATGCAGGTTACTTGGTTGAGACTGTTAAAGAATTTTCTAGAACCGTAAGGTATGTTTCTAACCTTTTTGAGTTGTATACGTGTATAAAATACTAAAATATACAATGTTCTTTTGTCCTTCTTTTCTTGTTTATTCTGACTTGTTTCAGCTAAGTTTTTTTCTTTTGTTGTTTATAAAATAATACTGATAAAACTGTGAACATTTTTTTTTAATGTATCAGTGTTAGTCCAGAAGGTGTAAAGTTTCTGAGGTCATGTAGGCCCGATCATCAACCGCCGTTACTTTTGCCGATAATTGATGAATCAGGTGGTCATGGTGATGTCACGGCTGGCTCAGGACAAGATGGACTGTCACAGGTAAGTTAAAATGACATTTTTGTCCTTCCTTACGTCAACTGTTTTCTCATCTTCAGTCATTCACTTGTCTATTATGTTAAATTTTTATGCATCTATTGCACTAAGCCTGGAACAAGGTTGGAAAAGTCGCGAGACGGAGATGAGTCGGTCGGGAAATGTCAATTTATATACACATAAATATATTAAACATAAATACAGGGCACAAAACTTATTTTTTAAAAATATTAAAATTTTTTGCCCAACTTTGACCAACCTTGACTTTGACTGATTTTGACATACTCAGACCGACTTTGACCGACTCATACTGACTTTAATATTTTCTAAAATCATTAAAAATGAGAGTCATTTGTGGTACAGGTTTGGCTGGATTGTCTAAACTCAACATTTAAAAAAAAATTCAAATCCTTGAACTCATACATGTGTCTTGTGTGCAAAAAGCATGATCAAATTCATATGAAACATATCAGTTAATAAAGGTTAAATGCTTTCAAAATACACTTTTGGGTCACTATTTACCCGTTCAAGCCTTCTGACCCATTTCATATTAGCCATTTTGTGATTAGATGTTTTCATGTTTATGTTCAGCCTATCATCAGTTGTATCTTGTACACATATTGAATTTTCTTTATCAGTTTAGCCACTTGGATGCGTTTTATCGGTTTTATCTTTTTATTATTAGTCTGGGAAATATTATATTTTGAAATTTGATTAATTGTTATATAGGCGGAGGCCGAACTCTATAGAGTACTTCTAGAAGAGAGAGCGAAGCTTGCGCGATCTGCTGGAACTGCCCCGTAAGTTTATATTTTTTTTTAACATCTATAATGTAAAACAAATATTTAGATAACTGTAATTAGTGTTAGAAATAGATATGAATAATATAAACATTTTTTTTTTAAGATCACTTTTCACTTTGCAGATATGCTATATGTGGTGATTTGACATTGAAAAAAATAGTAGCAACTAGGCCATCTACTAAAGCAAGGCTGGCAAATATTGATGGTGTTAACCAGGTATTAACAGGTCTTTGTCAGACAAAACCAAATAGTTTTTTAGTTTTTTTATTAAGGAATTTTGATTTTGTTCATTTTACAATCTTCAATTAAATTATATCCACATATTTTATATATTTTTATATAAATTCTCATCTACAGTGTCAGTACCTTAAAATATGTAATTGTTAGAAGTTCTAGATTGTGTTTTGTAACTTTTGAAATATATTTTACACATTATATAATAAAAAGTTTCCATATTTTGAATCTATCTTTATAAAAGAAAAGGATCTATTTTTGGTAATATTATTGTTTTAGTTACTACTAAATTAATCAAAGTTGCAAAAATCAAATAACTGATGATCTGGATTTATTAATTCAAAACAGCATAATCACATACAAACAGTTTCCTGCAGCTGTTCTATTACTACTGATTATTCAACTGTAACATTTATTATCTGCTATTTTTAATAATATGCAGCACCTTGTTACAAAGTATGGAGATCATCTTCTTCAAAGTATTCAAAAATTTTCAAAAGAATTGGACCTTTCTTTGGATAGTGTTGCAACCATAGAAGCTACTCAAGCTAATAATAACAGCAAACCTTACACGGTACCGAAACAACCGAAAGACTTGGCGCCTGCAAAATACGGAGCTTGGAAAATGTGGCAAGAGGATGGTCTCTCAGCTGAACAAATTGCTGTATGCCTTTTTTTTACTGGTGATTCTAATCTCTCAAGGTGGCATAATGGGCGGGTTGGGTGAGTTGGATAATGGGCCAAACCTGGTTGTAACGTGTCATTTTTAACATGGATCATCATTTATATGTTCCTTTTTTACCCATATCTGTTGTGTTGATTAAATTAAAGATAATGTTAGTAGAAGATTCTGCTTCCAGAAAATAATGTGGAATGTTGTGTGGGTTAAACGTACACTTTCAGTGACTTGTTGCCCGTTTGAACCGTTCATGCTCTGCTTTATTTTATTTGAACAGTTTGCGATAAATTACAGCCCACATTGGCCCATTTATATTAAATGGGTTGAAATTGCCACCTTTATTAACTTCAATCATATTGCATGTCTTTTTTTACTGTTTAAATGATACTGATCTCTAGACGTGACATGATGGGTGGGTCGGAGAGTTGAATAATGGGTCAAACCTGGTTGTAACCTGTCATTTTCAACACGGATCAACATTCATATGTTTTTTTTTCTTACCCATATCCGTTGTGTTGATTAAATCACAAAGATAACCTTCGTACAAGATTGCGTTTCCAGAAAATAATGTAGAATGTTGTATGCATTAAACACACTTTCGGTGACTTGATGCCCGTTTGACCAGTTCCTTTTCTTCTATTTTTTGAACATTTTGCAATAAATTACAGCCCACGTTGTCCCATTTATGATAAATGGGTTGAAATTGCCACCTTTACTAACTTCAATCAAATTGTATATGCTTTATCTTTACCATCTGTACGTTTGTTCTAGAACTTTCCTGGTAGATCGGCTCCAATAAAAGTGCAAACGGCTCTTGCATATGTTCTGGATGCGGCTCGAGAGGGGTGCGTAATTGACTGGCCTCGATTGTTTAAAGAGATCGGTCTTACAAAATCAATTGCTGATAGTATTGATGCTGCAATTTTAAAAGTTGGCTCTAAAGACAAGCTGAAACCTATCAAAGAACAACTACCAGAAGAGGTAAAGTTTTTCACATCAAGATATAACATTTGACTGATAAGTAGTGTCAAAATTGATTCTTTTTATATATATAAATGAATTTTTTAAGGTTGATATATACGGGTTGAATTTTTTTTGTTGGTGACATGTATGGGTTGAAATAGAAATATTATAAGGTTGATATATATGGGTTGATTTTTTTTTTTTTTTTTTAGAAAAGAAAAAAATTAACACAATTATTATTATCTTAGTTTTTGACATATATGGTTTAAAATACCTCTACCTTGTATTGATTACCATTAATTGACTTAAACCTGTTTCATTGTTAGATAATGTTAGATAATAGGTTAGGCTCAAGTCCAATATGTGGGCTTGGGTCCGTTAGGGTTTAAAGTCATTAGGGTTTCATTGTATTATGCGACGATCTTAGAATAAAAGAATAAACAAAGTGATTGGGTATTGGGGGTTGACTTAAACCTCTACAATGAAACCCTAATGACTTTAAACCCTAACGGACCCAAGCCCACATATTGGACTTGAGCCTAACCTATTATCTAACAAAACCATGATTTATCAGGTTGATTACACTCATATTAAGGCATGGTTGACAATGCAAGAACTTGGGATGTCAACTGAAGCTTTTTTATCTGCTAACCCAGATACTGAACACGATTCTAATGAATCAGAAGAGTTGTCTGATAAGCACAATGCCATAAACGCGGACCCACGTGAGAAAACTGAAGCGGTACTCATCGATGATTCTCCAAGAAAGCGTCAAAAGGTTGATATACTCGAACAAGATAATCATCCTCTTGAGATTACCGAAGCTTCCCTTTCAGACTTGCATCAGAATTCTGAGAATGGGGTGAGTTAAAATATTAGAAACTTTAATGGGGTTAGATACGTGTTTCAAAAAAAAAAAAAAAAAAAAAATTAAATTTAACAAAAAAAAGATGTGTGGTTCAAAGCTCAAACTCATTATAGCGATTGCATTATTATCTTTGTAATTGTTCCAAAAAAATATCATCTTTGTAATTGTAATCAGATTTAAAAGGTGGTATAATTTGTATTCATTGTTTGGTTTTGTATAATATGCAGGTTACGTTGTCGGACATATTGAAGCACTTTAATGGATCTACAGAAGCGGTCGTGGTAGATTTTCTGACTTTTATGGAGAGTGAGATCTTGATCTATAAAAAGAACAATGTGTATAAACTTATGTGATGGGGGTGATGAATATGCTTTTATCTCTCAAGTTCTATTAGTAGTTTACTAGAAACGAAATAGATGTTATGGCTGTAGTTATGCGAAGTATCTTTTTGCTAACATTTGATCATTGGGTTTCAATCGTAGATGATTCACGCGTTTTAAGTTGTACTCTTAAAAGTGCAGTAATTTAGCTTATTATATGTCAAGTATTCAAGTCTCGTTACACGTAATAGTAAGAGACTTAAGTTTTTTGTCCGTTTTAAGTAATTTAGCTGCTGTCATTTTACACAAAATGACAATTTTTGAATATATCATATCTAAAGGCACAATTAAATGATACAAAAAATGTACATTATAAAAACTGAAGGAGTATCTTATTATTTAGTGCCTAAAGAGGAAGAAGGATTCGAAGCTCGTGTTGTAGACTTCAAAATATTATTGACTATAATTCTCACGTCACTAGAGGTGACTGTCTAGTGACGGTGTGTTAACCTGATCATGTTAACCTGTTGAACTATCAATTTTGCTGATGATTTATTTATATTTGTTAATTAATAAGAAAATAACCATGTTGAGCAATGATTTTTCTCCATCCTAAAATAGAGCAACTTTTTTTTAACCCTCGAGTCACTTTACAATACCTCACAAACACAAAATTGGATGTGAGAATAAAAATATAACCTTCCATCTCACCTTCACATACCTTATATACGTGACCTTCCCATACCTTATATACGTGTGGATCAATGTAGGGGTGTGCACCATTTAGTTTCGAACCAAAAAAACCGAATATCGAATCGAATCCAAACAAAAAAAAAACCAAACCGAATTTTTTAAACGGTTTCGGATCGATCGAAACCGAAACCGAATTTGTAATTCAGTTTTCGGTTTGGTTTTTGGTTTTGAAAATTTTAAATTCGGTTAACCGTAAACCGAATTAAAAACCGAATTCAAATTAATAGCATATTAAAACATATTTATATTTATAATATTTATACATTTATATTATGTTTGATGTATTATTATATTTTTATTATACAATAAACATGTTATATACCCTGTATACTTAAATTAATTCCACAACCGTTATTCCTAATTTATATGTAAGTTTATGTTGGTTAGAATTTTTATTTTTAGTGCTTTTCGGTTTTAACCGAAATCAAACCGAAATTAAATTCGGTTTTCGGTTCGGTTTTGGTTATGGTTTTAATATTTAAATTTGGTTTCGGTTTCGGTTTGGTTTTCGGTTTTGATTTTATAAGTTTCAAACCCGAAAAAACCGAACCGAATAAACCGAAAAACCAAAAACCAAACCGTTGAACACCCCTAATTTATCAATGTTGTGTTAAGAAAACGAGCGAAAAATTACTTAAGATTTACCAAGTTTAATACGGTAGTAATCCACTTATATAATGATATAATTAACACATTATTGTTATCAACTTCTCCGTATAAAGGAATGAGCAAATATGTTTGTTTTTAGCTAATATATGGAGCAGGAGTTTATTGGAATATACACAACTTGAATCTCAAGAACAGATATGTTTTCATGATCTTAAGCGAATAATCACTCGATGTTTGTTGGTAGCTGATATAATAATGTAAACTGCAATCTTAATTTCATGTGAAGTAAAATGTGCTCAGGGTGTACAATCAACTATGACAAACAACCAAAACGAACTAATAAATGGCCGATTTGATCACAAGAATCAACATGTAATGAAAACAAGGCTAAAATTATACCACAACCATTCTGTTAATGCTTAACAAGTCCCTATAAAGACTTTAAAAGGTCTATGATTAGTGGAAGACAGGTTTAAGCATTACATAAGCCTCTAAAACAGGCGCTGAACATAATTCAAAAGTATCAAAACGCACAAATAGGCAATCACGTATAAGTATCTAGTATCTTATCTTGCAAAATTTGTGGACCTAATAGTACCATTAATAGTATGGCAGATCGTCAAAAGGTCAAAACACGTCAATAGAAGTCAAACCTCTTCTGTTAGTTCTTGTGCAACAGATCCCTAGTTTCCAATTCCACTCCTTCAAAATTATGTTTTGCTGAAGGATGCGCATCTAAAGGCGACCTGCATTTCTTTTGTAACTCGATGAATCTTTCAACATCGAAATTATATTTCTTGATCAGTTTTCTTCTTCGGGACAAAAACAGCCTTTTCATCAAATCTTGATATGTGAGGTCCCTTGATGTTATAAGGAAATAAGCATACCCCACAATTAGGCCAGATGTGGTTGCAAAGAAGGCAACCGGTTTCATAACATCCCAAGAAAATTCCCAGAAAGTCAAACGGAAGAAAAGTCCGATTTGAGCTAGTGAAAACGCGACCCTGTGGGGTATGCTAGTGAATACGACGGACCTGTTTGTGGGCCAGCCTATCAATTTCTTCCTGTTTTGCTTGTAGCTTCTTTTTCTCTTCCCTCCTCGGATCATCATCAGCTGTTAGGGCAAGGGGTACAGCCCGTCTAACAAGATCCACCACCTAATTATTCAAAACAAACAGAAACTTTTAATAAAATGGACCACATAAGACTGTGTCTAAATTTGCATATGCTATTTGAAGTAGTAGTATCAATCAAATGTGTGTGTGTTAAAAACTGTAATGATTTGATATCTTTTTTAGATAACATGAGTGCATAACAAGTGATTCGGTAGCTTATAGTCTACCTATACTCACTTCAAAAGAAATTGTTGAAACAAAGATGCTCCATTATCAAAAGTTCAAAACATGAGACTATGAGAGCATAAGATTTAATTAGTATCTTCTTTAAAGAAAGTGACTTTTTGCTATATAAAACAATCTTTCAACTGAGTAATGGCAACCACTGTTTTTGAATCACCTTTATTCTTAAGCACCTTCAAAGTAAAGAAAGCATACCAAGATTATGTACTACAAGTAAAAAACATGATATTATCTCTTCTCTCGTTAAAAGTACAACTTTAATATTATAATTATAAGAGGCATAACAAGTGTTTTGGTAGCTTATCGTCTACCTATTTCCTTACAAATAAATTGTTGAAACAAAGATGCTCCATTATCAAAACACGAGAGGATAAGATTAGATTAGTAGATTTGTAATCCTTTCCATCCATTAATTTGCTCGAAATTCAAGGGACCAATGACAGCGCGACATGAAAATGAGCTTAGGGTCTGTTCTCACTATTGCTCATGTGAATAGTTTAGCGGACACAGTTAACCTTTGTTAGCATGAAGGATGAAATTGAGACTTTAAAATGTTTTTAAAGGTTACATATGCATAAAATAAAATAGAGGGATGAAACGGTTAAAAAGTGAAAAACATAAAAGACAAAATAAGCAATATCAATTCACTTCACTCTATACTTTAAAAAAGAGAGTCATTATTAAGTAATAAATATTTCAAAAACCACCTTCATAACCATTAGATCTAAAAATGACCTCTAAATACCCCTTAATCTAATGGTCATGTCATACTTTCATTACCTAATAAATCAAAATGTCTCTTTTAAATCCCTAAATTACCCTTACCCTAAATCTCTTAAAACATAAAACAACACACCGTAAACCCTAAATTAGCTAACCATGAGTTTTTCATCTCTTATCCTAAACGAAGAAAACAAACCCGCGCTTCGCTGCGGAGTAGTTTCGATCGGTTAACAGTTGGTGATTTTGATCGGTTAATTGAACGTTAGAAAATAACGGAATGAAAAAGAAAGTGAAAAAATGTTGTAAAGCTCCGTGTATAGCAAAAGAATCACCTAAAATCATGCACCGATAATGCTTACTGTTTTACACTTGTTGAAAACTTTAGTGTACGGGAGTATTACATTCATGGTTATAATGTAAAGTAAGTACAGATTTCGAACATCGTCCAGGTTATTAATTTCTTTTTTGTTAATGTTAATTATGTAATTTAAGAATCATGTTTATGTAAATTGATTTTTATGCCCGTTGAGAATTAATCACTAATATATCATATTCGAATATGTTATATGTTTGTGTTCCTTTGTCCAATAATATTTGGAACTTGGAGTAGTTAATGTAGTTAGTATAAGGAAATGTAATGTAATGTGGTTTTTGGTTTCTCCATTTTGGGTTATAGGTTTGTGTAAAATCCACTCTTTTACTCCGTGTTTATTTGCTTGTTTTTAGGTACGAGATTGACAGGTACCAGTTTATTATATCTTCACCTACCAAAATAGATTCACTATACCATTACAATTCAATCTAAGGATTCACATTTTTTTCTCACATAACAATTCACAATCCTAATTTAAAAAAAACACCACTCCCCTCCTAATCTTCTACCGCCACTGGTGAGGTCAACGCTGACCGCCATTCTTACGCCGCCCGCCATTTTTGTTACCTCCGGCCATCGTCGTCACTCTCTCTAACCGCTGCTACCTTCCTCTTTTCTGTTCTACCCGCCGTCCACCGCCCATCCCTCCTCTTTTTTGTTTCTTTTTACTCAGATTTATGGTTGGTGGCAGGTGATTAATTGCTTCATTGCGTAAAACATACTCAGATATATGGTGCTGGTACTCTGCTTTCATGTTGGTGGTCGAGCGTGGAGTTATTGGTGTGGGTTCCAGGATTCGTAGGCGGTTTCAGGCAGGTGGTGGCCGGAAAAAGACTGAGGTTATTTGGGTGGTAAAGAGCGGCGTTGTGGCCGCGGCGGAGGTGGCGGTGGTGGTGGTTGCTGTGTTTTAGTGTTAGGGTTTTTTTATTTTTTTGGTGTTTAATGATTGTTACATGTGGTGTATTAGCTGTACCTGTTTATGAAAGTGAAGGAAAAAAGACGATAATGCCCCTCTGAGGCAAAAAAGACTTTTTTTGCCTCCGTGGACCGTGCTAAGCTCATGAGACTTGGTATTATTATTATTATTGATAATAAATCACATTCTTAGCTTCTTTACCCTAAAATCCTAAATCCATCCACAAACGATTCGCACCCGATACAGCACATCTATCGATTTCTCACGCTCATCGGTATTGATCTTTGGTTAATGTTCAATTTATGATTTGTGTGGTCGATCGCTTTCTTATTTTACGAATTTCTTTGCATAACTCTGTAAATGTTTGTGCAGTTAATATCCATTTTATGCTTGCTGCGATTATCTGTACCGTTTCTAGGTAAGTTGTTCTAATTTACGTAATGTTTGCTTATAGTGTTGTTTTCTGGTGCACTTGATTTGGGTTATTCTTCAGAATCACATTGCTTCTCTGTCAGTTTTGATCGGTTTGTCATCTCCATTGTTATTATTATTGTTCTTTTAATTTACCATTTATCCGCCCATTGGTGAGTCATTTTTTCCAATTTTTATCTGTTACTGTCCGATTGTTTTTGTAGTCATTTTCCAGATTCTACTTAAGAACATTTGTACCATCTCAAGGTAACTAAAGGTTTCAAACTTGGTTTGTGATCTTTTTATTTTATTACGATGTACAAATGCGAACTTGGATTGTTTTAGTATCAAGTACATTTTACTTACATGAAAAACAATATGCATCAAAGGGGTTCGATGCACTGTCTGTGGGAAATGTGACTACATATCTATTTTGTTGGTTATGATTGTTTAGTGATCAGTGAATTATTAGGGATTTTAATATATGAGTTATCCTATACTTCGTAAGAATTATCCTTTATGATATATGAATTATCATTTTTACGATTCAACATCCATATCAGGTAGGCATTGAAGTACTTCTGTTAATAGATAGCTGGCCGATGTAAAGAAAATGTTGAAAAATCATAATTTCAAGCAACCTGGCTCAAAAGTAAGGGGAGTTGATACAATAGAAGTTTAAAGTCAAGAAGCATTCAGCCATTTAGTAACGACGATCGCCTATTTACTAATTTAGACCCAGTAAGTTGTATACGAAAACATGAAGTACAATATAGTTGGTGTAGTATGTGACGAACCTATTTTTTTTGTTTTGCTGTTTTTTGTTTCACATCGTAAATATTTTTTTACTGCTGAAATGTTATATAAAGTTATCGCTGCAAGTGCATGTTGGACTCACTGGCACAATGGTATGCCTATTGCTTTGTTGCTTTGTATAATCGTGGGTATAGTTTACAAGTGATAATAAGCTCTCTCTAAATAGGAGACCATATATACACATACAACTGACTAAGTATGCAAAATATCATCGTTTAGCGAATCGACAATGATAGTTTGCATCTACGAATGAATGAGTTTAGTGTTGAAGATTGTTCTTAGTATAGTGAAATGGGAGCTCTTGATTATGGTGTTAAAGATGATATTACACCTACAATGGAATATATTGTATGGACCTGACTCGAGTTGCATTTATGAATATGTCTCCATATATTTTATATCGACTTATTTCATTTTTATGGGCTGCAGTTTGACTTTCGATGATTTAATTGTTCATTTTGAAGAATTTGTGATATATATATTTTTATATATTTTTCAGGTAGATGTTATCAGATGAGAAGGAAGTATCAAACATCAAGATGGCTATTTAAAACAAATGCTCTCTATTCTTTCCAAAAGTTCAACAACAATGAAGATATAATATATAAAAGTCACTATACTCGATAGGTAAAAAAAAATTCTTCCACTGGAAGTTTGTATTTAATTTCTTATTATACAACTCTATGTAACATGATGGTTTATTAAAAATCAAAAATGAAGTTGCTTTATACTCATAGGTTTACTAAGGACAGTTTCTTTCAGGTACTCAACTGTAACCGAATCATGTAAAACGCCAGTTTCCTAGCGCGAAGACGACCCAAGGCAAAAAGTTGGCCCCCTGGGGCACATGGATCTGCGTATAACCCCATGTATTACCATGCGGTACATATGTTTGATGGAGGGCACTCTGGGAGTTTAGTCACTAGATCTCTATTTTCAATTGGAGTTGATGATGATGGTTTGACAGTTGGCAAGGTCAGTCAGCATACATGTGGTTGCTCTGAATCACTGACTTAGTCATTGTTGCATATAACTCAAGGTGTGTAGTAAACTCTTCCATTTCCATTATTCATTCAAAATTATCTGTTATTCATGTGTCTCTTCGCCTAAAATTCCCTAAATCATGAACCCTGACAATTGCATGAACCCGAAACAGTATACACAATGTCACACCAATAACAAAAATATGATTATGATTCATTTTTATTAACAACAGTTTGGAATCACCCATACGGGACTAAACCACCTACGCCTTCATCTTTTGCAGTTGCATAACCCACTCTCAACTGTTGCCCGATGTACGTAAGACCCCATGAGTGGAATTCAAGGGTTAAAGGACAATCTTGTGTGCAATATTGCACCCCACGAGAATCGAACTCCTGACCTCTCGCTAAGAGAGGCAGACCACTACCACGTGAGCTACAATTAATTTCTCAACTTGCAAATGTGCTACTCCGTATAAGATACTCGAGTCCATATTTTGATGGTAATTGAGTAAAATTGGTTGATAATTAACAATTTAAATGTAAATTGATAAAGTGAAAAGAAATAAATAAATAAATAGAATAAAATAATATAAAAGTAGCCCCGAAATGAGTCATCCGAGTTAGAACCGGTCTAAAGTCGTATAGATTCCAAGGTGTATTTTTAATAACTGATCATAATCATAATCATATGTAATGATATTTGCTTACTCGTGAAGATACTAGTGTTCGTATTTGATCCTTTAGTAACAAACTTATCTTCACAAATAAGCCTTTTTAAATTATATAATTACCCCTATATCCATTTTAATGAAAAAAATTATTTCTCGTTGTTGTTGTTAACTTACTTCTTCACATTCTCCTCGTTCCACGCCTTCAAGCTAAAGTGAGCTGTATATTCTTTAAACTTTCTCTTTTCTTCATCCTCTGTTTTATCAAAAACGGTAACATCTCTGTCTTCTCTAATCTTTTGATATTTAAAAAAGAAATCGCAGGCATTTTCTTGTCTCTCTTCTTTGCTTCTTGCTAAATAATCATCTCTCCATTCTGATAACTTACCCCATTTTCCTAATTTTCCATTCCACCACTCATAATAAAACACTCTTGTACCTGGATCTGAAAAGACTGTCTTGAATCGATCCTCAAACCAGTCAGACCTAGCTGACTCGGAGAATATAATACCGATCGCTAAGTAGAGTCTTTGAGAATCGGGTCCATTTGATGAAATTTGCGAAACACCAGTCATAAATGCATCCAAAACCATATAGTGAGAAATTAAAATTACCAAAGTTACAATATCGACTATCATAAGTAAAAAATTTATGTTTATGAGCAAGGTCACGTGTGAGAGTACACCTAAGACGATTTTCGATTTTTTTTCTCCTTATCCTCTGCCTCGATTTTTGTTTCCCAAACACCATGCTTATTCTTTACACCTATATAGTAGATGTCAGAAGTTTTGAAAAATTAAATTAAAATTACCCTTCTTCGTCGAGTAACATAAACTTCAATCATTCTCTCGTGATGAGTATGGCCTATTCGAGCCCTTCTTACAGATGCTAAACAGTCGAGAAAATTATTACTGTTTTTAACTGGATTTTCAACGTCTATGTCAGAGAAATATCGAATTCGAGCTACAACATTATTCGGATAACGACTTGCAGGCATTTCCAAATCCATTTCCGAACAATTTGTGATTTGGGCTAAAGGAAATTTTTTAGGGTTTATCGAGGATTTGGGCGATGTGTTTTGAGGATGGTAATTTATAGACAAAATTGCTTACTTTGTCCCAATGTTTTTCACTTTTTAACTGTTTCATCCCTCTATTTTATTTTATGCATTTTTGATCATTAAAAATTATTTTATTTCATGCTAACAAAGGTTGAATTGAGACTTTAAAATGTTTTTAATGATCAAAAATGCATAAATTAAAATAGAGGGATGAAACGGTTAAAAAGTGAAAAACATAGGAACAAAGTAAGCAATTTTGTCTATAAATTACCATCCTCAAAACACATCGCCCAAATCCTCGATAAACCCTAAAAATTTCCTTTAGCCCAAATCACACATTGTTCGGAAATGGATTTGGAAATGCCTGCGGATCGTTATCCGAATAATGTTGTAGCTCGAATTCGATATTTCGCTAACATAGACGTTGAAAATCCAGTTGAAAACAGTAATAATTTTCTCGACTGTTTAGCATTTGTAAGAAGGGCTAGAATAGGCCATACTCATCACGAGAGAATGATTGAAGTTTATGTTACTCGACGAGGAAGGGTAATTTTAATTTGGTTTTTCAAAACTTCTGACATCTACTATATAGGTGTAAAGAATAAGCATGGTGTTTGGGAAACAAAAATCAAGGCATAGGATAAGGAGAAAAAAATCGAACATCGTCATAGGTATACTCTCACACGTCACCTTGCTCATAAACATAAATTTTTTACTTATGATGGTCGATATTGTAGCTTTGGTAATTTTAATTTCTCACTATATGGTTTGGATGCAATTATCACTGGTGTTTCACAAATTTCATCAAATTGATCCCGATTCTCAAAGACTCTGCTTAGCGATCGGTATTATATTCTCCGAATCAACTAGGTCTGACTGGTTTGAGGATCGATTCAAGACAGTCTTTTCAGATCCATCGACAAGAGTGTTTTATTATGAGGAGTGGTGGGATGGAAAATTAGAAAAATGGGGTAAGTTATCGGAATGGAGAGATGATTATTTAGCAAGAAGTAAAGAAGAGAGACAAGAAAATGCCTGCGATTTCTTTTTTAAATATCAAAAGATTAGAGAAGACAGAGATGCTACAGTTTTTGATAAGACGGAGGATGAAGAAAAGAAAAAGTTTAGAGAATATGCAGCTCACTTTAGCTTGAAGGCGTGGAACGAGGAGATTGTGAAGAAGTAAGTCAACAACAAGATGAAAGTTATGGTTACAAGTTTGGTTTAAAATGTTTATGCTAAGTTTACTTGAATAATTAAGTTAGGATTTAATTAAATGTTTAGTCTAGTTTTAATTAATATTGTTATGTTATTAGCTTTCGAAGTGTTGAATCAGTATTATTATCTTTGACCGATTATTAGGGGTTGGGTTAGTCTAATTCCTATTTTGATGTATGCACGTTGGGTTAGTCTTCTTATGTATTGAATTAAAGTACACAACAGTTTAATATTTCCTTCTATATATTTATTTTGTTTCCTGTTCCATATCACAACCACAGCCTCATTTTTTTCATTCTGTAATGTAAACAATTTATTTTGTTTTGTTAAGGAGCTAATCCTACAAAAGTTAATGGTGTTGGAAAGTTAATTCCGATTATTCAGAAGGACCAGGTCAGCAATTACAAGATGCGACAAGTTTGACATGGTTACTTATGAATGGGTTTTTTTTTGGGTTTGTATTATTACAAACGGGTTAAATAAATAAAATAAAGCTATAATGTTAACAGCCCAAATGGAATGAATTGATCAATGAGTTCAAAAGGTGCTCAAGTTATATTTTCAAGACCTCATTTCTTTTTCATCATTTAAAAGACTTTTAATATAATTAACCCATTCATAAGTAACCATGTCAAACTTGCCGCATCTTGTAATTGCTGATAAATGATTAACACATCTAAGCTATTAGTGGTAATCAATTTTACATAAGGCAAACTCAGTTCAAGAACATACAAAATGGACAAAAAGAAATCAAACTAAGGTCATTTAAATGTCTCCCTAATGATGTAACTAAGAAAAGTTACATACATCATTGCTTATGCCCCTACAACTTCTGCTTAAAGTTCATCCAACCACAGTTAATATAAATATGTATGCGTGTGTGTGTTTGAGCCTACAACAATTTATATGAATTAAGAAATGAAATTTTACACGAGAACCTCGGAGAACGTCTATAGGCAAATTAAGACCCCATAATCTGCTCCATCACAATTCAACTTGCTGCATCACAATTCAACTTGCTGGCCTGGTCCTTCTGAATAATCGGAATTAACTTTCCAACACCACTAACTTTTGTAGGATTAGCTCCGTAACAAAACAAAATAAATTGTTTACATTACCGAATGAAAAAAATGAGGCTGTGGTTGTGATATGGAACAAGAAACAAAATAAATATATAGAAGGAAATATTAAATTGCCGTGTACTTTAATTCAATACATAGAAGACTAACCCAACGTGCATACATCAAAATAGGAATTAGACTAACCCAACACCTAATAATCGGTCAAAGATAATAATACCGATTCAAAACTTCCAAAGCTAATAACATAACAATATTAATTAAAACTAGACTAAACATTTAATTAAATCCTAACTTAATTATTTAAGTAAACTTAGCATAAACATTTTAAACCAAACTTGTAACCTCCTCCTCCTCCTCCTCCTCCTTGTTGTTGTTAACTTCTTCACATTCTCCTCGTTCCACGCCTTCAAGCTAAAGTGAGCTGCATATTCTCTAAACTTTTTCTTTTCTTCATCCTCCGTCTTATCAAAAACTGTAACTGTAGAGATTAGATTTCAGTTGAATTCGTGTTCCATAGCTTGATTGAATATCACATATAGTATATGTATACGTATATGCTGTAAGTATATGAATGCATATGAAAATAGATGATGATGAACACAAGATGAATCTGAATCTGTTTCAATCAATACATTGTGCCAAGATTAGAATACAATAGGTTGAGAGGATTAGGTTAACTAGGTGTAGGTTAAGGTGAAGGTGTTGGTGTAAAGTGAAGGGAAAGCTTATGTTCTAAGCTAGCAACTAGGTATTTATACTTCCTTATTACAACAACAAATCATATCTATATATTAGACCTAACAATCTCCCCCTTAGATGTGATTTGTTGTTGATCATTTTCGTACTCTTGTGCTCTCAGGGGTCTTGAGGATCTCTTTGATGTCTTGAACTCTCCCCCTTGAAATATGCTCAGTTGTTTGAAAATGAAGAATCTTTTTCTTTTAAAAGCTTCTCTATTGTCGGATAAGAATGATCACAATGCACACCATCTCTTGGTTTTGACATTGTTTATCCCCCTTGGTGTGCGTTGTCCAAATATGTCTTGATGGAATTGAGAGGGGTGTAGGAAAGAGCTTGTTTGATGAGTTTCTTTAACTCCCCATTGAAGGATGACTTATCTTGCTCCTCCTCAATCGGACATGGGGAGTTTGAAGTATTGTTGTGAAGAGTTTGTGTCGGAGATTTGATGCGGAAGTTTGTGTAGTGGGTTTTTCGGGTTGATTTGTCATTGGTTTTGATGAACAATTTGTAGGTCTGGTCGATGTGTTTAATTGATCTTGCATTCCATCGAGGTTGGATCTTGGTTTGAAAAGGTTTTGGTTTAGCCTGAGTCACGGGTCGTGGCTTAAGAGAAAGTAACTCTTTGAATGAGTACTTGAGTGGTTTTGAAGGTGTGTTAATAAACGGTGTTTTGTTCGAGTTGATGGATGATTTTTCTGAACTTGATTGCTTCGGTTTATGAGGAAACCATCCGTATTGATCACGAAATCCGGTGAGTTCTCCATTGAGCCCATAAGTAGGTTCCAAAAACGGTTTATTTGTTTTGGAGTACACTCGTTGTCTGTGGGAAACGAATTTGTGAGGTTGGGTAACCTTGGGGATCTCAGTTGAATGAACCTTTTTCTTAACCGTAGGAAAAGTACATACTGATTCTGAAATCTTTGGTTCATTGAATTCTGGGATTTCAACTTGTATACCCATCGACACCATTGTTGGTTTAGGAGTTGGTGTCAATTTAACATCTAACTCATGTTGCAGATCAGAAATGCGTTTTTCAAAGACACAAGTTAATGTTCGGTCATGAGTTTGAAGATTATCAACAGTAGTGTGAAGTTGTAGAATGGTCTTTGAATCAAACTCACATTTGGACTTGAGATAACTATTTTCTGCTTGAAGAGTTCGAATTGTCTTATTTTCTTCTATGAGTTGAACAACTTTCTGTTTGAGTCCATTATAAAGTGCTTCAGAATTGAGTCGTTCCTTGTGAAAAGAATCTTTTTGACTTTGTAGCTCTGCTTAACTTTCCTTGTACAACCGTACTTGACTCTCTAAATCGTTTTGAAGAGTAGACACTTTCTTTTGTAAGAGCTCCTCCCGTGACCATTTAGATGTTTTTGATTATCATCTGTTGGTATTGGAGGTTCTTCGGATGTTGAACGGTTTGCGGTTTGTGGAAGAGACATTTTTCGAATGACTTCAGTAAACTTCTCAAAATTTCGTTCGAAATTTTAACGAGAGTCGTTAAATTTCTTAGCCTCGTTAATCCTTTCCGTTAGCTTTAACTTTGCAACAGCAGTCCTTCAAAAATAGATTTAAAAAGAAATGTGGCTACCAAGAATTGAACTCATGACCTTCTAAGTAATGACCAAGGTGTTAACCAGCTGAGCTATCTCGTTTTTCTGATATATAACACAAATAACTCTTAAAAACCCTTTGATCTGTTTTCCTTTTTCCCAAAATTAAAAGAACTCTGAACGTATTTTTTTTTAATCGTAACTCAAACTCGATCACAATTCTTGTGCAGCAAAACTCGAAGTTACTTCCTCCCAAGATCAATTAGTTAACTTTTTCAATTCAATTCCTCATCTTCTTCTGTGTTTCTAAATCGTATTTTTTGTTAATTTCTTCTTCCCCAATTTAAAAACACAAGAACCCTAACTATTTTCAATCCAAAATCAAGCGACGAGTTTAGGTTACGTGAGGTTTGAGAGCATTTGGTTAACTAGGTGTAAGTGATGGTGTATGTGTGAGTGACAAGTGAGGAAAAGCTCTTGCATTCTATGGAGGAGATGATATTTATATGCTCATACCACTCCTCTTACATCACAAACTACTAATACAACACACATCATATATTTTTAGACCTAACAGTAACATGTATGTCTTCTCTAATCTTTTGATATTTAAAAAAGAAATCACAGGCATTTTCTTGTCTCTCTTCTTTGCTTCTCGCTAAATAATCTGCTCTCCATTCCGATAACTTACCCCATTTTTCTAATTTTCCATCCAACCACTCCTCATAATAAAACACTCTTGTCCATGGATCTGAAAAGACTGTCTTGAATCAATCCTCAAACCAGTCAGCCACTCCGAGAATATAATACCGATCTCTAAGCAGAGTCTTTGAGAATCGGGTCCATTTGATGAAATTTTCGAAACACCGCTGATAATTGCATCCAAACCATATAGTGAGAAATTAAAATTACCAAAGCTACAATATCGACCATCATAAGTAAAAAAAATTATGTTTATGAGCAAGATCACGTGTGAGAGTATACCTAAGACGATTTTCGATATTTTTCTCCTTATCCTCTGCCTAGATTTTTGTTTCCCAAACGCCATGCTTATTCTTTACACCTATATGTCAGAAGTTTTGAAATACCAAATTGAAATTACCATTTCCTTTCGAGTAACATAAACTTCAATCATTCTCTCGTGATGAGTATGGCCTATTCTAGCCCTTCTTACATACAGATTCTAAACAGTCGATAAAATTATCACCGTTTTCAACTAGATTTTCAACGTCTATGTCAGCGAAATATCGAATTCGAGCTACAACATTATTCGGATAACGACCCGCAGGCATTTCCAAATCCATTTCCGAACAATTTGTGATTTGGGCTAAAGGAAATTTTTTAGGGTTTATCGAGGATTTGGGCGATGTGTTTTGAGGATGGTAATTTATAGATAAAATTGCTTACTTTGTTTCTATGTTTTTTACTTTTTAACCGTTTTATCCTTCTATTTTATTTTATGCATTTTTGATCATTAAAAACATTTTAAAGTCTCAATTTCATCCCTCATGCTAACAAAGGTTAACTGAGTCCGTTAAAACTATTCACATGAGCAATAGTGAGAACAGACTCCGAGAGGAAGACGTAACTTTCCACCAAAGGAAGACGTAATTCTGCAAAAAAAAAGCACCAACAGATTTCTACATACTTGTCACAAGAGCAATAGTGAGTGTTGGTTTATACAATTTTCTCATATTGCTTAACATAATTTCATCATCAACGACAAAAAAAAAATATAAAAAAAAGAAATTGATAGAATGCAATTTAAGTCAAGTGAAGATTTGTAGCGAGAATTCAATAAATAATTCATCGTACAACTAGGTTTTCCACATTTATTCTGCACGAATAATAAAAAAAATAGAAAATAAACTAAAAAAGAAAAAAGAAACCTAATTATATGTATAAACATAATAATATACATCATGTTCTTCTATTAAGGATGAGTGCAATAATTTGACGATTTAAAGAAGCAATTGCACTACCCCTCACCGGTGGAACAAATAATTAGGTTTCTTAAGATGAAAAAATAAAATTGATTAGTTAATCTATTAATTGTGTTGTTAAAATTAAATATATGAAAAAGTTTGAGGTGATGATTGAATTGGGGCTTAGAGGGAAAGAAATGGAGCAAACGAGTGTGGAGAAACGGTGGTGGTGTTTGAGGAAGGCGGTTAGAGGAGAGTCACACGTTAGGAACCAGGTGGCTAACTGCCAATCTTTTATCTCATCGTAAAGCCACATTTAATTTAATGTTTCAATGGTTTGATCGGGAACTGCTTGTTATGAAAAATGGAGTAGAACAGGTTGTTGGTGAAGCAAAACCAGGTGACCTTTTTGGTGAAATTAGGGTTCTTTGTTATAGACCTCAACTTTTTATTGTTTGCAGCAAAAGATTAAGCCAGCTGTTAAGACTAAACCGTACTACATTCATGAACATTGTTCAAGTCAGTTGCTTAGTTTTGCAAAATTACGTCTTCCTTTAGTGGAAAATTACGTCTTCCCCTCGGAGTCTGTTCTAAACTTGATTTTTTTTAATTTAATTAGTTAAAGATTACGTGGGTAGTCCCTGTGAATAGTTCCAACGGACTCAGTTAACCTTCGTTAGGGTGAGGGATGAAATTAGGACATTATAATGCTTTTAAGAATGAAAAATGAAGAAAATAAAACACATGGATGAAACGGGCAAAAAGTGAAAAACACAATGTACACAATGATAGAAAAACCTGCATGAACCCGAAACACTATACACAATGTCACACCAATAACAAAAATATGATTATAATTCATTTTTATTAACAACAGTATGGGATCACCCATACGGGACTAAACCACCTACAACTTCATCTTTTGCAGTTGCATAACCCACTCTCAACTGTTGTCCGATGTGCGTAAGACCCCATGGGTGGAATTCAAGGGTTAAAGGACAACCTTGTGTGCAATGTTGCACCCCACGAGAATCGAACTCCTGACCTCTCGCTAAGAGAGGCAGACCACTACCACGTGAGCTACAATTAATTTCTCAACTTGCAAATGTGCTACTCCGTATAAGTTACTCGAGTCCATATTTTGATGGCAATTGAGTAAAATTGGTTGATAATTAACAATTTAAATGTAAATTGTTAAAGTGAAAAGAAATATATAAATAAATAGAATAAAATAAAATAAAAGTAGCCCCGAAATAAGTCATCCGGGTTAGAACCGGTCTAAAGTCGTATAGATTCCAAGGTGTATTTTAATAACCGATCATAATCATAATCATATGTTATGATATTTGCTTACTCGTGAAGATACTAGTGATCGTATTTGATCCTTTAGTAACAAACTTATCTTCACACATAAGCCTTTTTAAATTATATAATTATCCCTATATCCATTTTAACGGAAAAAAATTATTTATTACTGAAACTAATAATATTTGTATCGAACACATTAATATTGAATACTGACCTATTGCACGACAATTGCATAAATTATTATTCGATAACGTTAATGTTGATATTTATCAAATGTATAATATAATTAAAATAAAAATAAAAACCCGGTGATTACTAATAACATTTGTACAGAAAACAACATTAGTATTGAATAATAACGCACAGACTATGAGACCGTTTATGTGACATATTGTTTATTTAAATTTTAAATATATAAATATAATATCCTTCAATTATATATATATATATATATATATATATATATATATATATATATATATATATATATATATATATATATATAGGGGCAGGATCAATGGGGAAGTAACCAAGCGGGGGAAAGCAAAAAAAAATAAATCGTTTTTTTAGAATTTTTTTTTCGGCATCAAGATCACACGAAAATATGAACATTTAGAAAAGACACTTCGTGATGAATGTTATTATTTAGGCGGGAAAACGATCGACAAAAATAACATTCAAGATAATATTGTTCGTGAAGAATGTGAGCATTTTTTTTTCTTCATGTTTTGTGAAGTAAAATTTAGCCCGATTTAGAGTTTAAGGTTTAGGGTTTAGGGTTTGGTGTTTTGGGTTTATTCCATAAACCCAAAACACCAAATCCTAAACTCTAAACCGTTCGTGTTAAAAACTCAATCTAAATCCTAAATCTAAACCCTAGACCCTAGACCCTAAATTTTCTAAACCCCGATATCTAAACCCTAATATCTAAAACCTCAACATACGCTCGAAAAACACGATAATTGTTATACATTACTTCTTCGAGCGTTTTTCCGCCAAAATAAAAATATTTATCACAAAGTGTCTTTATTAAATGTTCATATTTTCATCCAATCTATAATGTTCGTGAACAAAGTTTTTCCAAAAAACGAAATAAAAAAAATTTGTTTCCCCCCGCTTCCCCCGATTGGTTACTTCCCCCTTGATCCTACCACTATATATATATATATATATATATATATATATATATATATATATATATATATATATATATATATATATATAATCAATGGGAAAGTAACCAATTTGGAGGAAGTGGGTGAGGTAAATTTTTTCTTTTTTAAAATTTTGGTTTTTTTCGAATTTTATTTTCAGGAATCAACATCACACAAAAATATGAACATTTAAAAAAGACACTTCGTGATGAATGTTATTATTTAAGTGGGGAAACGATCGTCAAAAATAACATTCAAGATAATATTTATCGTGAAGAATGTTAAATCTTCGAACGTTTTTTTTTCATGTTTTGTGAAGTACATTTTGTCAAAATTTAGCCCTAAACCGTTCGTGTTAAAAAAATTATGTTTATGAGCAAGATCACGTGTGAGAGCATACCTAAGATGATTTTCGATTTTTTTCTCCTTATCCTCTGCCTCGATTTTTGTTTCCCAAACGTCGTGCCTATTCTTTACCCCTATATAGTAGATGTCAGAAGTTTTGAAATACCAAATTGAGATTACCCTTTCATTTCGAGTAACATAAACTTCAATCATTCTCTCGTGATGCGTATGGCCTATTCTAGCCCTTCTTACAGATTCTAAACAGCCGAGAAAATTATTACCGTTTTCAACTGGATTTCCAACGTCTATGTTTGCGAAATATCGAATTCGAGCTACAACATTATTCGGATAACGACCCGCAGGCAATTCCAAATCCATTTCCGAAAAATTTGTGATTTGGGCTAAAGGAAATTTTTAGGGTTTATCGAGGATTTGGGCGATGTGTTTTGAGGATGGTAATTTATAGACAAAATTGCTTATTTTGTCCCTATGTTTTTCATTTTTTAACCGTTTCATCCCTCTATTTTATTTTATGCATTTTTGATCCTTAAAAACATTTTAAAGTCTCAATTTCATCCTTAATGCTAACAAAGGTTAACTGCGTCCGTTAAAACTATTCACATGAGCAATAGTAAGAACAGACCTGAGCTCATTTTCGCGCTCTCATTGGTCCCTTGAATTTCAAGCAAATTAATGGATGGATAGATCACAACTCTACTAATCTAATCTTATCCTCTCATGTTTTGATAATGGAGCATCTTTGTTTCAACAATTTATTTGTAAGGGAATAGGTAGACGATAAGCTACCAAAACACTTTTTATGCCTCTTATAATTATAATATTAAAGTTGTACTTTTAACGAGAGAAGAGATAATATCATGTTTTTTACTTGTAGTACATAATCTTGGTATGCTTTCTTTACTTTGAAGGTGCTTAAGAATAAAGGTGATTCAAAAACAGTGGTTGCCATTACTCAGTTGAAAGATTGTTTTATATAGCAAAAAGTCACTTTCTCTAAAGAAGATACTAATTAAATCTTATGCTCTCATAGTCTCATGTTTTGAACTTTTGATAATGTAAAAGTGGACATCTCCCCGATGTCAAAGTGAGGTTTCAACTATCAACAACAACAACATACAATCCGCACACAAACAATCAAATTTACCAAATTATATATATACATTGTACTCAACTTGGTTGAGATCTTATCAATGAAAATGCACAATTAAGCCACAAGTCTAGGCAAGACTATAACGTCATCAACAAGCACGATCCATAATGAACCTCCAAGCAATTCAACCTAACATACAAGCATATATATATATATATATATATATATATATATATATATATATATATATATATATATATATATATATATATATCACAACATAATCATCTTAGTCATTCAAGACCAACTACCTAGGGTTCGTCATTAAACCCATTTACATCTCTAACATCATTTGACTCATCTCATGACTTATAACCATAAGTCTTCTCAATTTACAAAACTCAATTTAACCCACAAAACTCATTTGGTCAAACAAGTCAATTGCACATAAGGTTTATCATTTAAACTTACAAAAACACACTTTTAACATCATTAAACAAACACAAGACTTATTACACAAGTCTTTTCAAACCCTTGGTCCAAATGACTAATCCACAACACAAATAACAAGTATTGTTACAATACTCACATTAACCATCAAAACTTATTTTTAAACATCCATTTGACTAAATAAAAGACTAATAATCCCAAGTCTTCCCAAACCATTCCCTAACATCAATTCTTGACTTCATAACCCGAAAGTCATTCATTTACAAAATCATCATCTTACTAACCAAAAATCCGTATTTAATCAACCTTTTAAACTTACAATACTTCATAACAAATTTTAGTATTTTTAGCAAAACCCATTTTGACACCCACTAGTCAAAAATCAAGACTTACATGGATAAGTCTTTTAATTTAAAAACATAACACCATCTCCTAACTTATTCAAACAAGTTTCTCATAAGCAACTTAGCAAAATTAGTGATGACGATCAAAAGATCCGTTGGAAGACAAACGCTCTTCGCAACAAACGATTAAAACACTAACGTGAATTAACCTCGGGTAAATACCCACGTAAATTAATATTACGTAAACAATAGGAGTATAAACTCAAACTTTTAATTAATTCCAAGAGATATATCTCTTCCACGTACATGTGAGGAGTATATATAATAAAAAAAAAGAAACTTAACCTATTATGACTCTAAATCAACTTGACTCCCATCTGTATCCCAATTCTAATTTAATGGATACAAATACTATGTAATATAAAGTAACTAAATAAATAACATAAATAGAATTAATCTTTCTTTGCCTCCAAGTATGTCTTCAATCAAGTTGCGTTCCATATCAGTCTTCCCCACCTGAAAAGAACTCGCCCTCGAGTGCCAACTTAAATAAGACGTTATACCCGGATCAAAAATAAACCAATCAATGACTACTTGGTGTACAGTGCAACTCAAATAAAATGATGTGCCCGGGTCAAAGATAAACACATCAATGACAAACTCATCGTTGCCACTCCAAATTTGTTTGCGACGATCTCTTTCAAAATTATTATGCTCTAAAACCCTTTTACCCTTCTCCCCTTCTCGAAAAGAACTCGACCTCGAGTTCTCAATGCACGGTTTATACACGAACAAATCTCCTTTATTAATCATCTTGCTTGCATCCAGGGAGTTATTCATAGAAGCAATTAAAATCTTATTTCCTCCGTTATCTTTTGAAATCTCTACAACTACACCTGCATCATGGATACCTTCCGAACTCGCGGCTAAATTATCTATGGATAAATTCTCTTCTATTAAATTAGAGCCTAACGAATTTGGATCTTCTTCAACACTAACAACTATACCATTCTGCATCTCCTTCAAAATAATTTCTTTTTCTGGACACGAGGATATATTTTCTACCTCAAGCTGATTCTCTTCAACTATTTTATTATTTTCTGCCTCAAGTTGACTCTCTTTAACAGGTTGACTCTGCTGGTAAAGTTGCGGTTGATAGTATGGATGATAGTAGGGCAATGGTGGATAGTATGGTTGTTGGTAGGATTGTGGTTCATAGTAAATGGGGCATCGGTGGTATTGTGGGAGTTCATATTGATAGTATTGTTGTGATTCGACTGAAGCATCATAAGTAGCTCTTCGGGTTTCCTCTTCAAGCCATCGTTGTTTTGCACGTTCGCTGGATTTGTTAACTATATCTAACGTGTTCTTAAGTCTTTTTAGGGCGGTAGCGAGATCGCAACTTTGATTACCCTTATCGGCCATTGAACAAGAAAAGAAAAGAAGAAAAAAAATCTCTCTCTTTTTTCGCGAATGAACAGTACCAAATAGTAAAATTCTGACGCGTGAACAGTACTTTCTGACGGATGAACAGAAATTGAACAGCGATTTCTGACGATGAACAGTATCTTCGGATGAACAATGACGATGAACAGTGGCGATGATGATGAACAGTAACACGAACTTTTTTTTTAGAACTTTTTTTTTTTGAGATAGAATATCAAAATCCAAACGTGGGAGAGACCCAGCTAATCGAATTAAGATATGGTGGATAGGTTATCAAAAATCCAAACGTGGGAGAAACCCAACTAATTGGAATTATGATAGATTGGATCGATTGCTCTGAATACCAATTGATGACGATCAAAAGATCCGTTGGAAGACAAACGCTCTTCGCAACAAACGATTAAAACACTAACGTGAATTAACCTCGGGTAAATACCCACGTAAATTAATATTACGTAAACAATAGGAGTATAAACTCAAACTTTTAATTAATTCCAAGAGATATATCTCTTCCACGTACATGTGAGGAGTATATATAATAAAAAAAAAGAAACTTAACCTATTATGACTCTAAATCAACTTGACTCCCATCTGTATCCCAATTCTAATTTAATGGATACAAATACTATGTAATATAAAGTAACTAAATAAATAACATAAATAGAATTAATCTTTCTTTGCCTCCAAGTATGTCTTCAATCAAGTTGCGTTCCATATCAATTAGATTCTTGACTTGAGTCATCGAATCACCATTTACACACTTTAAATTTTGACTATTCATTATCTTTACAAAACTCACTTCCATGAACCATAACTCTAATTTCGAATTAGAGTTTCTATGTAACCAAAACCCTTGATTACTAACATATACAACATCATCTAACAATTAAAACACTAAATCAAAGCATAAAAGTCCATACCTTAAGTTAGGGTTTCAAAATCCCTAAATTACACCAAGAAGATGAAGATAAAGGAGAAATCTTGAACTTCAATGATTCTATCTAGTGTTAGGGTGATTGATTACACTCAAAAACCGAATTGACTGAAGAAATTTAAGGTTTTCTTGCTTGATCCCTCCAAACCCGTCACACTCTCTCTCTCTACACTTCTCTCTCTAAAATTCTCTTGAAACTTCCAGAAAAACAAGAATAAAGGGTTGCTACCCAATTTTTATCCAAGTGGGTATTTAACCCAAATTACCATTTTAACCCCACTCATAATAATAAAATAATAGTTTATAAAAAAATGGGTTGTTACAGTAAGTTTTTGTACTTTATATTCTATCAGCGTCGCATCATGTAGGTGAAATTATTTTCAATAACTCTAACCAGTGTAACAAATATATAAACAATATATATACATTTTTTAAAATCACTTTTCACTTTGCAGATACGCTGTATGTGGTGATCTAACATTGAAAAAGATAGTAGCAACAAGGCCATCTACTTTAGCAAGGCTGGCAAATTTAAATGCCAATCCAAATCCACTGTTAATGTTGCTGAGCTTTATCTAATTTTTATCATATTAGAATATACTTTCATCTGACTCTTCAGTCAACTGTAACATCTGCAATTATTAATAAAATGCAGCACCTTGTTACAAAGTATGGACTGTGGAGATCATCTTCTTCAAAGTATTCAAAAAAAAAAAAAAATTCAAAAGAATTGGACCTTTCTTTGGATGGTGTTGCAACCATAGAAGCTACTCAAGCTATTAATAACAGCAAACCTTACACGGCACCAAAACAACCGAAAGACTTGCCACCTGCAAAATACGCAGCTTGGAAAATGTGGCAAGAGGATGGTCCCTCAGCTGAACAGATTGCTGTATGTACCTTTTTTTTTTTTTTTTTTAAACTGGTTAAATGATACTAATCTCTCGAGGTGGCATGATGGGCTGGTCAGGCGAGTTTGATAATGAGCCACTTCGACATGGATCACACACTTATATGTTCCTTTTTTACCAACCAAGATCTTTTGTGTTAATTAATTTATAAAGATTTTAATTAGTACATAATTCTGCTTCCAGAAAATGATATAGAATGCTGTATGCATTAAACGTACACTTTCGGTGACTTGCTGCCTGTTTGACCCGTTCCTTTTCTGATATCTTTTTGGACATTTTTGCAATTTAGCCCATTTATAATAAATGGATTTTTCGCTACGCTTAACAGAACGAATCAGAGAAGAACACCACCTCTATCTCCGAAGAGAAGACAATGATGTTGAAATCCTAGAAGAACGCATTCAAGACTTTATCAATTCTCTTCACGATCATATCTATCACGAAGAAAGGCAACGAGAGCATAATTCAGTGGTTTGCACTATTCTCGAGACAAGATTATGTCGAGATCAGAAGATCATTTACTCCAGGGTTTATAACGCCTTAGCCGGATCTGCACTTCCGTTCTCACGAAACCAACGAGCACTACCGACTCTCATCCGGAAGCATATGGATCTTTCCACCGGACGCCCGACTTATCACTCTGATTTGCAAATGATCGAGGAAATTCACAGCCTTTTCGCTCTTTTGGATAGAGATAATTTCGAAAGCACACCAGACAGACTAGTGATTTACGTAACAATTGATCACCACGTTGATCTGATTATCAAAGAGTTACAAGACGCCGTTATGGAGGAAGCAAGGCGAAACAATCCGTTCTCTCATCTTGAACCAGATCGAGTCAATATTTTCACCTATGTTACGAAGCAGCTATCACGTATCTTCCACGAGTCCACAGATCCTAGTTTCACATTTAAAGCTGGATGTCGGGAGATATACTCAAAGACGGTGAAATTAATACTCGGATCAGGATTACTGTTCACTTCTTTCCAGCTTCGTCTCTTAACAAATCTGTGCAAAGCAACAGACTCTTACTGTGGAGATCACCGTTCCGAAGACTTCGAAATTCTAAAGATACAGTTTCTGACATTGTTTGAAGACCTCCGAAATGAGCATCCCATCAGAGAAATCATCAACACCTGTAACAACCCAACCCGTTAACCGACCAAAAACGCAGCATAAAAAAAAAATTAAAACTGAGCTGTCCAGATGGGGTGCGCGGCGCGCACCCACACCTGTGCGCGGCGCGCACAGGGCCTGACAGCCCGCTGTCCACTTTTTCCAATTTTCGCAAAAAGATCTCTTGCTTCCCGACACTTTTAGACCAAACGCTCTTCACAACAATTTATATTAGTTAAAACTAATACGTTCCAATAATAAAATGAGTTTTACGAGATCGGGCCCACATCGGCCGTTTTACGACTTTCGTACAAACTACAAGTTTTCGACCACATGATTTTTAGCACAAAATAAAGACCGAGCATGGCGATTGGGGATACGCTACCCAATCCTAATCAATCCAAAAGCAAGATCTTCTAAAGCAACTATGCGAGTCCACTAGTTCCCACGCTTACCCGAGCCACCGTCTCCAAGCAAATCTATAAAAATGTAAACAACGAGAGGGTAAGCTAACGCTTAGTGAGTGAGAATATACTACATACATATATATGCATAAAATGGACACGCCACACAATATCAAATAACACATACCGGATCATCCGAGCATATAGCAAGCAAAACTAAGCTTACCGTACAATTGCGATACCACTAGCTACAACATCAATGTAAGTTCACTCACAACGTTATGAACAACACTACCAAGCTACACCCGAAGGGCTAGCTACAACACATCAATATCAAAAATAAGATAATATAATATCCCCGAACCTACAACCCAAGGCTAAACTCTTAACCTTAACAATAAGATGACCGTATAAACCGAGTCACCATGAATCCGCTATAACCGAAATTCACAACTTAACAATAAGATGATCGTGCAAACCGAGCCATCATGAACCTATATGTGAAGTGATCTCTATAACCGAGAACCGCTTCACCCAACACGCACCCATCCTACACATACATATGCACATAGGATATTAACACTCACCTTTTCGCCTTGATGAATGCGACCGAGTAATTCCGCAACACGTCAATGGAAAGTACCTAATCCATTATCACAAATACAATAACACACTTAGAGTGGATTTACAAACCAACTCAATTCGACACTTAGTGCAAATTCGACCAATTGCACTTACAAACACCAAAAGCGTCCAAACTAACCACTAATCACTAATCACAAGTGAAAATGGTCCTAATAAGCCAAAAGAACCCAAACTTAAGTGTTTAACACTTATCAATCTCAAAATCACCTAAAAACCCCAATTTTGACTCAATTCCAAAATTAGTCTTTCAAACACACCAAAAGGGTTCCAATACTTCCATAATCACTAAACCTAGTGATTAAACCCAATTACAAGTCATAAACAAGACCAATTTGTTCGCCAACCCAAAATCCACCAACAATAACAATAAACCCGATTACTAGCATCAACAAACTCACTTCAAGGGTTTTAAATGGGTTTCTCTACAAATCAAGTTCAAACCCTAACTTTGAATATCAAATCAAACAATGAAATTCGGAGTTAGAACTTACCACAACAACCAAAACGTAGCTAGGAACGAGGTGAACAACTTTAAAACCCGAGACTTTGATCAATTCAAGCTCCTTCCTCTCCAAAACCCAATTCTCTCACTAGAATTCTCCCTCTCTCTCTCTAAGATACTTGAGAGTGATGAATGGATGTGAAAATGATCCAAAAGTGGATCCAAACCAGCTGATAAGGCCTGAGATCCGGCCTCAAGTGAAAAGACCAAAAAGCCCCTCATTAAACTTAAAATAGAAAAAGACAGAATTCTGTCGCTGGGCATGTGCGCGGCGCGCACCCATGTCTGGGCAGATTCTGACCTTTTAACTTTTACACTATGCTTCACCCACTAAACGTACATCATTATAACTCTATGTACCATAAATATTTGGGTGTTACAACTCTCCCCCACTCCTCGTGATCCTCGTCACGAAACCAAACGGACCCACACTCTACGGTCCTCAAACATACGTTCCAAACCGACTCCTACCACAATTATCATAAACTCGAAGATTATACCATTTACCAATTACACACTTGCACGCATTTCGAGACATGCAATACACACGACATCCGAAAACTACCACAATCGCTTAACATTCGCTAAAACATCATGTTTCCTTCCAATCTCTCTAGGCAATCCTCCCCAATGAACCGCCTTTAACACTAAATCGTCATCCGCGATTTATCAAGTCCTCAAATCCGAGCACTAAAACTTGCTCAATCCCTCACATCGGGAAAAACTCAACCAATCTCTTACCGAGGTATCAATCCCTTAGCGTACCATTACCGAGTACAATGCTAAAAGCAGCCAAGTCTCAACCTAAGGTCAACAACCCGAAACGATGAAGACCGAACAAAAACGAATCCTTACGGATACGCTTACCACTAAACATCCTTTGTAGCGCGCAATACAACCAATACGCCACTATCCTAACATCATAAGCAACGGCTAAGACCGAAAGCGTCCAAAACGACTATCGCAATACTAAACCCAAGGTGCACAAAAATCGACTAGTGTTACACCCGTAACAACATGTGAGCGAAACACGGCTATCGCCTCACTAATCCCACGACATGGTCCCCACGACCCCACCATCGGCGTATAAAACCACCGTTAGTTCACACAACGTGGCCCTTACGACCCCACCATTGGCGTATAAAACAACCAATAGATCACACATCCAACAACAAGAAGGCTGGCAGAAAACTACACGCGACTCACTTTCCAAATCTCAACACCGAATGAAGTCAGTGGACCCCGTCAACGGTCATGCTTCACCGATATTACACTACACCCATGATGAAGTCAGCGGACCCCGAAGGTCATGCTTCACCAATCAACGATCTCATGATGAAGTCAGCGGACCCCGAAGGTCATGCTCCACCAATCAACAATCCCATGATGAAGTCAGCGGACCCCGAAGGTCATGTTTCACCAATCAATGAACTCATGATGAAGTCAGAGGACCCCGAAGGTCATGCTCCACCAATCAACGATCCCATGATGAAGTCAGCGGACCCCGAAGGTCATGCTTCACCAATCAATGATCTCATGATGAAGTCAGAGGACCCCGAAGGTCATGCTCCACCAATCAACGATCCCATGATGAAGTCAGCGGATCCCGAAGGTCATGCTTCACCAATCAACGATCTCATGATGAAGTCAGCGGACCCCGAAGGTCATGCTCCACCAATCAACGATCCCATGATGAAGTCAGCGGACCCCGAAGGTCATGCTTCACCAATCAATGAACTCATGATGAAGTCAGAGGACCCCGAAGGTCATGCTCTACCAATCAACGATCCCATGATGAAGTCAGCGGACCCCGAAGGTCATGCTTCACCAATCAATGATCTCATGATGAAGTCAGAGGACCCTGAAGGTCATGCTCCACCAATCAACGATCTCTTTTGGCCTCGAACAACGAGTGGCGTAACATCGCGCTCTGCTTCGCCATAGTGAATCCTAACGGATACCACTACCCATTCACAAAATTGAGCAAGAACCGCCTATATCAAACATAGGCACAAAACAATAATTCTCTAAAAGAGGATCTGATACACACATCCCTTAACCGAGGGATTTCACCTTGCTCACCATACCCGTCCATTATCTCTCAACGAGATTTACCACATTACTACCTTGGTGATATTTCAAATCCAAAATCATAAGTACAATTTAACCGAAATTGTACCCTACCACAAATCGACCAAATCTAGGTCCCGACGCAAATTTTGGATCTACCAAAAGCATTGTCCGAAATCTCACACTAAAATCTCCTCGTGCGGGAGTGTAACTCCCCCACTTGGAACTACGTTCCATAACCGCATCTCGTACACCCGCACAATGCTACCAAAGGTAGACTTTACCAATAATTGAGTTCACACAGCCCATCACCACGTCTTGCTTCAACTTTGAGCATACCAAGGATCCTAACCTATCCTTAAACACTTCGAACAAAAAGTGTACCACAAATTACACGAACTATACACTCGCAATCATCCAATTGCTTTAGTTTGTCGAATTTCACCCGATCGCTCATGAACCTAAGGGTTTCACTTCGGTACCCTAAGTACAATGTAACCGCAACACAATCGGAGTCGAACACCACGCTAGTAGGTATAAAAAGGCACCTAATGTCGCATCACGTAGACTCCTTTACCAACATGCATCGAGACCAACACTCGATTTCAAGAGTTTCAATCCACCCGACGAACCTCATGGTTCATCAACTTCAACACGAAAGCGAACACGCACTTAACGACCGAACACCAAAACCCATTTCCATGGTTTGGTAGAAACATTTCCCAAATACTAAGGAATGCTTGGTTGCACCAAGTCTTACGCCCTTCGCCCAACAATCAAACGTCACCATAGGGTACTTCCATTAGGAACGTCACCCATATCAATAACATGCACAACACCATTGAGACTTTAAGGGTCTCACTCAAACGAGCTTAACGACCCGATACCAACCAAAATGCTTAAGCACCCAAGGATTCGCACCATAGGATCAAGGCACAACACACCACTTATACACTCTACTGAGAGCAAACCGGAACCATAAACGTAAACCGCCCGCTTGCTACGAATTATCTCCAACGGAGAATAAAGTTTAGCTAAGACTTATGCACATACCGCATGTTATAACAAACGAACAACATATAATTTCGTACTAAAGGTACCTGATGTAGCGCTGTTGGGCTTCCGTGCACCACCACCCATCATGTATTCGCGCTCTAACCTCCTAACCCGATCGTCATGCGATTCGGAACACTCTGACTTCCGGTGTCCCTCCATCTGGCAAATGAAACACCTGATTGAGCCTAAAGGCACCACCGTACAATCTTGTGTCAAATGACCCCGTTCCCCACACTTAAAGCACGTGAGCTTGTAACCCTTCTTACTCTTCTTCTTCACATTCCCGACGCCTTCAGGCGTACTTCGTGCCCTCTTACCATGAGCACCATGTAATCCTAACCTTGTAAGTACATCTTCATCATTACTACCTCGAGGTTTAGGAAACCTCTTTTCAAACTCTTCCTTTACAACATTAGTCACTTGGTCTCGGACCATTTCCGTCATTTGTCCTTCGACCAACTCCTTGGTTACTTCCCTAACTTTGCCGGTGAAAACCGAGACATATTGTTCAAACACGGCCTCAATCTTTAACGTTAACTCATCCTTCTCTTCGTGAATAGGCTCACTCGTTCCGCATCCATCTTCCGTTTTCATTCTAAGGAATGCAAACGATTAGATCACGAACGTATAAACCACACGCACAATGTAACGACCCTGGATTTTCCAACATTTTTTTATTAATAATTATTATTATTAATACGTGTGATATAACGAATGTATGTTATTACATTTACATGTTGCCATGATTGCCCGAACTTGACTTTTAAGTGCCCGAAACGTCTTTGTGACACACGAAACTTGCACGAATAATATTTTCAAGTATTATTTACATTCATGATTAATTTTATTAATCATTTTAATTAACTATGGTGATTAGTTAGTTACTTGGGCGTTAATTGGGTTTATTTGTTAATTAAGTGAACTTGGGCTTTATTAGTGTTATGGACTTATGACCTTGGGCTTATAAGCCCACCCTACATTATTAGTGGACTTAGTTAGCCCACTCTTCCTTGTAAGTATTACTTAGAATATGTAACTAGTTGGTTAGATCAAATGGAATCTAGTTTGCTCTTAATCCCCATGTAACCATATCTTTTTCCACCCTTTTTAGCTTTAGCTTGCAAGAATCCAACAAACATTTCCCTCCCCCTTATTTTCTGCAGAAAAAAACGTGGCCTTAGGGCCTTGGATGGGAGTTTTTGGTTTTCAAATTTCATTACTTACTTCATTCACATTTACTCTTTCATTTACACACACATTACTTGCATACTTTTCTCTCATTTCTCTCTCACTTTTCTCTTCATCCTTGTAAGTTACAAGCTTTCTTTCTCCTTCCTTTTCCTCCTAAAAACCGATTTCCATATCACCCCATAATCATCATCATCATCTTTTGTTAATTGTTGTTTGATTACTTGTTTGTTATTATTACTTACTTACTTTGTTGTTGTTACTTACTTACTAGCTTCCAAGAATCAAACTTGTTAGTTTGATTCTTCATTTTATCTTGTTAAAACAAGAACAACAAGAACATATACTTTCTAGTTATGTTCTACATTTGTTATTTTTAAAAGATTAATGTTCATGTGTTGATAAACTCATACGTGTGAATCATGTTTGTAAACTTTAAAGTTTACATTCTTAAGGATCAAACTTTGGTTTGAATCTTTAAAGTATGAACAACCATGAACAAATTACATGTTTACTTAGTTTACTTCTTCTTGCACTTTACTTTCATGTAATTAGTTTAAATGGTCAAGTACTACAAGTTAGTCTTGATCTCATTAATCTTGAACTAAAAGTTAACCTTGAAAGTTCAAGAACACACAAATAAGTTTTCTTTAAATATAACTTTGTATACTTATGCTTGATCTAGACTTTTGGGCCTTGGATCTTCAAGATCTAACTAAGAACTATGTTCTACATCTTAAGATGTTGATTAGTTAGTTTACTTTCAAGTTTGTAACTTGTTATTAGCTTTAAAGTTCATGTATGTGTTAGATCTAAGACTTTGATGTAACTTTGGTTCATTAAAGCACTTGCAACACTTAAGTGAGTTGTGTTTCATGTCTTAGACTTGCACTTGGGTTATGATGGTCAAATCTTGGTCAAGATGATGTAGACACATCAATGAGTTGTACACTTGAAGCTATATGCATCAAGGATGAGAACCATGATGAACATCAAGCACCAAGACCACCGGAACTCACTTAAACTTACTGTTTCTGTCCAAACCCTACTGACCTGCTGTTTCTGTAACAGACCCGTAGACCTGGGCTGTTGTGGTTATGATTTTCAAATATCTCTGTTCGAGTAGATAACTTTTCATATAGGACTCTTCTTAATCCGAGTTACGGTTTAGGATTTATGGCCCTCCGATCGTCACTATGTCCTTTAACGTTGTGCAGAAATTTCTGACCTACTCGCACTTAGACCGTCGCCACGGTCAAACGAAGACGAGTTTGCTTCTGGAATTTTTACCACACTTAAGGGACTCATAGACGGAGCCATGGCCACTGGTCTCACCTTAATTCAGTTAGGGTAGAGGCCGTGGTGACTGACTGAAGTCAGCCTTTGTTTTTAAACTACTTTCATAAACGAAACTTACTTTACGCCTTTTGTTTGATGATGAATGATGATGAACTTTATGACCTTATTTACATACTTTTAAACCTATTAAGACGATTTACTGACTTAGTACTATTTGACTTAGGTTGAGGACCTTCGGACCGATTACTTGCACACCTTTTCCGAACCAACTTTACGACTACATTATCATTGTGAGTTATAGCATTCCCTTTTTACTTTAACTTATTTTGGGAACTGAGAATACATGCGGATTTTATGTTTTACATACTAGGCACGAGTACTTAAACTTATATATGCGTGGGTTATACAACGGCATAAACATTCCCTTTAGCTCGGTAACGTTTAATCATTGGTTTTTGAACCGTGAACGCGAATCTTAGATATGGATCCATAGGGTTTGACATCCCCACTCGGGCTAGTAGCGCCAGCATTTAACGAGTGTTTAATACTTCGTAGACATACGCACTTGCTAAGTGTACTTTCAGGGGGTATAAACGTTAAGTTAGTTACCAAGTGCCCACGGTTAACATATACTTTATCATACTGTTTTGAAACGCTCTTTGTAGCACTGAAATCTCGTGGCATACCTTACATACTGTTATACTTAAACTATAGCTCACCAACCTTTGTGTTGACATTTTTAAGCATGTTTTTCTCAGGTGCTTGAGGTTAGCTTCCGCTGTGTACTAGTCGTGCTGTAGACACCCGCTGCTTAGAGTTGCTATCGCATGAACTACTTTATTTTGCATTCAAACATTCGTACTTTTGAACTATGACTTGTAACGACCGTTGTGGTCACATACACTTATTATTTGCTTCTACTTAGTGAAGCATGATTTTGGATTGTAAAACATTCGATGTTGGTTTAGACATCACTTTATTATGAATGCAAACTCTTTTTGAAAACGCATATAGTACTTAACCTTGTAATGATCCTGTTGTTGATGATTCGTACACGATGGTTTTGTACGGGGCATCACATTTGGTATCAGAGCATTGGTTGTAGGAAATTAGGTTGCATTAGTGAGTCTAAGACCGACCCGAATAGGATTCACTAATAGGACTAATCTACAACTTGCTAGTTTACTTGTTTCCGCTGAACTTACTGCATGCTGCTGCTTACTGTTACTGCTATATGCCGTATGCTACTACGTGATTTCACTACTGCATGCTATTACTTGCTTTCGATTGCATGCTACCTTCGTACGATTTGCTGTTATTGCCATGCTACTTATTGTTATACATGATTTAAACTGTTGGCCTAATACGTGCTTGCTTTATGACTTACTGACATGGAAAATTTATTTTCCTTGTTCAGATGTCGGATGTACCACCTGCTAGCGTTTTGGGCAGTTTAGACTCTTCAGGTGCTCCACCTACCACCGTTGCCGATCCACCGGTCCCGCTACCCATTAGTGATCTCGGCGCTTCTACTTCCGGAGCCAGTAGTAGTACACCTGCCCCAGTGGCTGCTTCCGATGGACACGTAGGCCCTACGGAGATTCCAGCTCCGTCTGCTCCCGGACCCTCGGGGTCACAGCCCCGCATCGGTGGGATTGAGATTCCCGCGGAGTTCGGGGAAGGGCCATTTCGTAACCATATGCGCACGCCTTGCCGACGCACTCCCGACGGACGTTTAGTGCCGATTCCGCCAGGCAGACACAGACAGATGTTGGCCGCCTTCGGACTACCAGTTCAGCCACCCGTGTCACCACCACATGATTCGGATGACTCATCATCCGCCGATTCTTCATCAGATGATTCTTCATCAGACTCCAGTGACGACGAGGACCCTGCTGATATACCTATACAGGCACCCTCCACCCCGCCGAAGAAGCGGTACCGTCCTGATGGCACCGTTATTCCAGGGGTGAATGGAGGTCGTGCTTTCACTGACGCTTTTGGTCGGCGTCGGAGGGTTACTGCCCGTAAGCGGCTTGTGTCGTACCCTGCCGACCCACAGATACGTAAGGTTCCCCGTTACGTATTGACTATTCCTGGAACCGTACCGCCTAGATTTAGATACGGACCATTCCCATCTAGGGACGTACCGTCTACATCCGGAGCTGCACCATCTACTTCAGCACCACCCGCACCATCGGCAACACCAGCACCATCCGCTCCATCGGCCCCACCTGCACCGCCAACACCGCCTGCCCCACCATCTCCCACAGTCGAGGAATTGACAAGGGAGGTGGAGATTCTCCGAGCTCGGGTTACTAAGCTCGAGGAGCAGATGGCTCAGGTTTTGGACATCCTACACCCACCTCCACCGTAGGACTTTTGTATTTAGATTTCGTTATGTAATCTAGTTGTATATTCTTGTAATATTTATGTATTGTACGAACTTATTCAGATGTATGAAACTTGTTATTATGAATGGAACTTTGCGTTATTTAATTCTTGCACGATGTTCTATTTACATTACTGTACGATGATTCTGTGGTATTTATACCTAGATGCGTTATTTAATAACATGAGATGTTTTGATTCCATGTTGGTTACTATATACTATATTATTACTATATTGAATGCTGGATTTTGACTTGAGTCAAAATTTTTGTTTAGAACATCATGGCTAACGGTCGATCCACACCTACTGCTGCTCAAATCGAAGAGATGATCCAAGAACGTGTAGCCGCAGCCCTAGCAGAAAGAAATCTCCAAGCTCCACCGCCACCACCACCACCACCGGTTATCCCACCCGTTCGAAATGGGTGTACTTACAAGGAATTCTAGAGCTGCAAACTGCATAACTTCAGTGGAACCGAGGGACCGGTTGGTCTCACCAGATGGTTCGAGAAACTTGAATCAGTATTCCGAGTTAGCAACTATTCGGAGGACAACAAGACCAAGTTTGCTTCGTGCACGCTATCTGACGGCGCGCTAACGTGGTGGAACACGTTAGCTCAAGCGAAAGGCATTGATGAGGCGTATGCTACGCCATGGGAGGAATTCAAAGCTGCTATGATTGATGAGTATTGTCCGAGGACCGAAATCCAGAAGATGGAAATCGAATTTATGCAGTTAAAGGCTGTTGGGAACGACCTTGATGGTTACAACAGGAGATTTTTGGAACTAGCTCTTATGTGTCCGACAATGGTCACCCCGGAATTCAAGCGTATGGAGAGATACTTCTGGGGACTCCCTAAGTCCATCAAAGGAAACGTCACATCGTCTAAACCACCGAATGTTCCCGAAGCAATGCGCATGGTGCATACCCTCATGAATCAGATTCTTGTTGATGAGCCGGAGAAGGCTAAGTTTGAGGCTGGTAGTAGCGAAAAGCGAAAGTGAGATAACAACAACAACAACAACAACAACAACAACAACAACAACCACCACCACAACAACAGGGGGAGAACTTATGACCATACCCCCGCCAAGAGGCACAACAAAGGTGGAAACCCCAACCCCAACAACAACACCAACTCTAACCCAAACTACAAGGGAACCTTACCACAATGCAATAGGTGTTACAAACACCACACTGGTATTGCAATGTTGTCTGCGAGAAGTGTCAACGGGCTGGGCTTATCGGAAAAGACTGCAAGGTCACCACTTTGAATGGGAAGCCGAATACCAATGGACCTAAGAAGTGCTACGAATGCGGGCAGACGGGCCATTTCAGAAATGCGTGCCCAAACAAGCGAAAATATGGCGGGCCACCCCGTGGTAGAGCTTTTAATGTTAATGCAAGGGATGCACGCGATAACCCCGACTTGGTAACAGGTATATTCACAATCAACAATCTTTTAGCTTCTGTCTTGTTTGATACTGGTGCGGATAGAAGTTATGTATGTAGACATTTTTGCGATAAGATTAATTGGTCATTAGTCCCGTTAAAAGAGAGTATGCTTGTCGAGGTCGCCAATGGAAAACTTGAAAAGGTTGACCACATTAGTCGAGGAGCTATTATCAACATAGCTGGTGCAGATTTCGAAATTGACTTGATACCTATCAAACTGGGAAGTTTTGACGTGATCGTTGGTATGGATTGGTTGAGCAAGATAAAGGCTGATATTATTTGTGGAGATAAAGCACTTCGTATACCACAAGGAGATGGCGAACCACTGATCATCTATGGAGAGAGATGTACCTCGAAGTTGAACCTCATTAGTTACGTGAAAGCGCAAAAGATTATGAAGAAGGGACGTTTTGCTGTCCTAACACATGTGAAAGCGGTAGAAACTGAGGTGAAGAGCGTGAACGACGTTCGAATCGTGAACGAATTTTTCGATGTCTTCCCAGAGAAATTGCCTGGATTGCCGCCGCAGAGAGCCGTAGAGTTTCAGATTGATTTAGTGCCAGGAGCTGCACCTGTAGCTCGCGCACCTTATAGACTCGCACCTTCCGAGATGCAAGAATTACAAAGTCAACTACAAGAACTACTTGATCGAGGATTTATCCAACCAAGCTTCTCGCCTTGGGGCGCACCTGTGTTGTTTGTGAAGAAGAAGGATGAATCCTTCCGTATGTGTATTGACTACCGTGAACTCAACAAATTGACTATCAAGAATCGGTATCCTCTTCCACGAATTGATGATCTTTTTGATCAACTACAAGGATCGAGCGTTTACTCAAAGATCGATTTGCGATCCGGATATCACCAGCTGAGGGTGAAGGAAAGTGACGTGATGAAGACTGCATTTAGAACTCGTTATGGTCATTATGAGTTTCTCGTGATGCCATTTGGATTGACCAATGCACCTGCCGTGTTCATGGACCTCATGAATCGTGTCTGCAAGCCGTACTTGGATAAGTTTGTTATCGTCTTCATAGATGATATCCTCATCTACTCTAAGAGCGAAGAAGAGCATGAGCAACACCTCCGACTAGTGCTTGAACTCTTGAGACAAGAGCAACTTTACGCTAAATTCTCCAAGTGTGAATTTTGGTTGAAGGAAGTCCAGTTTCTGGGTCATGTTGTGAGCGACCAGGGTATCAAAGTTTATCCCGCCAAGATTGAAGTCATCAGCAAGTGGGAGACCCCCACTACTCCGACTCATATTCGCCAATTCCTAGGTCTCGCCGGTTACTACCGAAGATTCATCGAAGGATTTTCTCTGATTGCGCGTCCTTTGACCGCGCTGACTCACAAGGGCAAGAAGTTCATTTGGGAACCCGCACACGAATCAGCATTTCAAACTTTGAAGAAGAAGTTAACCTCCGCACCTATCCTATCACTTCCCGAAGGCAGTGACGACTTTGTTGTTTATTGTGATGCATCGAAGAGTGGTTTTGGTTGTGTACTGATGCAACGATCAAAGGTTATTTCCTATGCTTCTCGACAATTGAAGATTCACGAACGGAACTACACTACTCACGATCTTGAACTTGGAGCCGTTGTCTTTGCGCTCAAATTGTGGAGACATTATTTGTATGGAACTAAGAGCACTATCTTCACCGATCACAAGAGTCTCCTGCACATCTTCGATCAGAAGCAACTGAATATGAGGCAGCGTCAATGGATCGAGATGCTCAACGACTACGATTGTGAACTCCGTTATCACCCTGGCAAGGCCAATGTTGTAGCTGACGCTTTAAGCCGAAAGGAGAGGATGGCACCTCTTCGTGTTAGGGCTCTGAACATCACCATCCATTCGAATCTCAACAGCCAGATCAGAGTAGCCCAAGATGAGGCTCTCAAGGAGGAGAACATATCTCACGAACATTTGAACATACTTGTCTCTCGATTCGAGGTTAGGGAGTCTGGACTCCGATGTTATGCCGGAAGAATTTGGGTACCTTGTTATGGAGATCTACGAAACCTGATACTTGATGAAGCACACAAATCGAGATATTCGATTCATCCTGGAGCGGACAAAATGTACCACGACCTTAAAGAACAGTATTTATGGCCGAATCTCAAGAAGGACGTTGCGACTTATGTTGGTAAGTGTTTGACTTGCTCGAAGGTTAAAGCCGAGCATCAGAGACCTTCTGGGTTACTTCAACAACCAGAAATCTCACAATGGAAGTGGGAACGGATAACAATGAATTTCATCACCAAGCTACCAAAGACGGTGGGCGGATACGATACCATTTGGGTTATTGTTGACCACCTCACCAAATCTGCACACTTTCTAGTGATGAAGGAAACGGATACAATGGAGAGACTTGCTCAATTATACATCAAGGAGGTTGTATCTCGTCATGGTGTATCTTTATCGATCATCTCCGATCGCGATCCCCGTTTTGCTTCTAGATTTTGGCGTTCTTTGCAAGAAGCCATGGGAACTCGTCTCGACATGAGTACTGCTTATCACCCTCAGACTGACGGGCAAAGTGAACGAACGATTCAGACCTTGGAGGACATGTTGCGTGCATGTGTCATTGATTTTGGAAAGGCCTGGGAAAGGCATTTGCCACTCGCCGAATTCTCGTACAACAACAGTTATCACTCAAGCATTAATGCCACACCTTTTGAAGCATTGTATGGCCGTAAGTGCCGATCTCCTATTTGTTGGGCCGAAGTAGGCAAAAAGAAAATCACCGGACCCGAGGTAGTCCACGAAACCACGGAGAAGATTGCTCAGATTCAAGCTAGACTAAAGACTGCTCGTGACCGTCAAAAGAGTTATGTCGATCTTAAACGTAAAGACTTTGAATTCAATGTTGGAAAGCGTGTAATGTTGAAGGTTGCACCTTGGAAAGGTGTGATCCATTTCGGAAAGCGTGGGAAGTTAAACCCACGATACATTGGTCCTTTTGAAATCTTGGAACGTGTTGGACCCGTTGCTTACCGTTTGGATCTACCAGCACAATTGAGCTCAGTTCATCCCACCTTCCACGTGTCGAACTTGAAGAAGTGTCTTGCTGCACCTGAACTTATCATACCACTAGAAGAACTTACAATTGATGACAAACTCCACTTTGTGGAAGAACCAGTTGAGATTATGGATCGTGAGATCAAAACTTTGAAACACGACAAGATTTCGATCGTCCGAGTGCGATGGAATGCCAAACGAGGACCCGAGTTTACTTAGGAACGAGAGGATCAAATGATGCGGAAGTATCCTCACCTTTTCCCGACTCCTCCATCTACCTCAGATTAAATTTCGGGACGAAATTTTCTTTAACAGGTGGGTAATGTAACGACCCTGAATTTTCCAACGTTTATTTATTAATAATAATTATTATTAATACGTGTGATATAACGAATGTATGTTATTACATTTACATGTTGCCATGATTGCCCGAACTTGACTTTTAAGTGCCCGAAACGTCTTTGTGACACACGAAACTTGCACGAATAATATTTTCAAGTATTATTTACATTCATGATTAATTTTATTAATCATTTTAATTAACTATGGTGATTAGTTAGTTACTTGGACTTTAATTGGGTTTATTTGTTAATTAAGTGAACTTGGGCTTTATTAGTGTTATGGACTTATGACCTTGGGCTTATAAGCCCACCCTACATTATTAGTGGACTTAGTTAGCCCACTCTTCCTTGTAAGTATTACTTAGAATATGTAACTAGTTGGTTAGATCAAATGGAATCTAGTTTGCTCTTAATCCCCATGTAACCATCTCTTTTATTCACCCTTTTTAGCTTTAGCTTGCAAGAACCCAACAAACATTTCCCTCCCCCTTATTTTCTGCAGAAAAAAACGTGGCCTTAGGGCCTTGGATGGGGGTTTTTGGTTTTCAAATTTCATTACTTACTTCATTCACATTTACTCTTTCATTTACACACACATTACTTGCATACTTTTCTCTCATTTCTCTCTCACTTTTCTCTTCATCCTTGTAAGTTACAAGCTTTCTTTCTCCTTCCTTTTCCTTGTAAAAACCGATTTCCATATCACCCCATAATCATCATCATCATCTTTTGTTAATTGTTGTTTGATTACTTGTTTATTATTATTACTTACTTACTTTGTTGTTGTTACTTACTTACTAGCTTCTAAGAATCAGACTTGTTAGTTTGATTCTTCATTTTATCTTGTTAAAACAAGAACAACAAGAACATATACTTTCTAGTTATGTTCTACATTTGTTATTTTTAAAAGATTAATGTTCATGTGTTGATAAACTCATACTTGTGAATCATGTTTGTAAACTTTAAAGTTTACATTCTTAAGGATCAAACTTTAGTTTGAATCTTTAAAGTATGAACAACCATGAACAAATTACATGTTTACTTAGTTTACTTCTTCTTGAACTTTACTTTCATGTAATTAGTTTAAATGGTCAAGTACTACAAGTTAGTCTTGATCTCATTAATCTTGAACTAAAAGTTAACCTTGAAAGTTCAAGAACACACAAATAAGTTTTCTTTAAATATAACTTTGTATACTTATGCTTGATCTAGACTTTTGGGTCTTGGATCTTCAAGATCTAACTAAGAACTATGTTCTACATCTTAAGATATTGATTAGTTAGTTTACTTTCAAGTTTGTAACTTGTTATTAGCTTTAAAGTTCATGTATGTGTTAGATCTAAGACTTTGATGTAACTTTGGTTCATCAAAACACTTGCAACACTTAAGTGAGTTGTGTTTCATGTCTTAGACTTGCACTTGAGTTATGATGGTCAAATCTTGGTCAAGATGATGTAGACACATAAATGAGTTATACACTTGAAGCTATATGCATCAAGGATGAGAACCATGATGAACATCAAGCACCAAGACCACCGGAACTCACTTAAACTTACTGTTTCTGTCCAAACCCTATTGACCTGCTGTTTCTGTAACAGACCCGTAGACCTGGGCTGTTGTGGTTATGATTTTCAAATAGCTCTGTTCGAGTAGATAACTTTTCATATAGGACTCTTCTTAATCCGAGTTACGGTTTAGGATTTATGGCCCTCCGATCGTCACTATGTCCTTTAACGTTGTGCAGAAATTTCTGACCTACTCGCACTTAGACCGTCGCCACGGTCAAACGAAGACGAGTTTGCTTCTGGAATTTTTACCACACTTAAGGGACTCATAGACGGAGCCATGGCCACTGGTCTCACCTTAATGCAGTAAGGGTAGAGGCCATGGTGACTGACTGAAGTCAGCCTTTGTTTTTAAACTACTTTCATAAACGAAACTTACTTTACGCTTTTTGTTTGATGATGAATGATGATGACCTTTATGACCTTATTTACATACTTTTAAACCTATTAAGACGATTTACTGACTTAGTACTATTTGACTTAGGTTGAGGACCTTCGGACCGATTACTTGCACACCTTTTCCGAACCAACTTTACGACTACATTATCATTGTGAGTTATAGCATTCCCTTTTTACTTTAACTTATTTTGGGAACTGAGAATACATGCGGATTTTATGTTTTACATACTAGGCACGAGTACTTAAACTTATATATGTGTGGGTTATACAACGGCATAAACATTCCCTTTAGCTCGGTAACGTTTAATCATTGGTTTTTGAACCGTGAACGCGAATCTTAGATATGGATCCATAGGGTTTGACATCCCCACTCGGGCTAGTAGCGCCAGCATTTAACGAGTGTTTAATACTTCGTAGACATACGCACTTGCTAAGTGTACTTTCAGGGGGTATAAACGTTAAGTTAGTTACCAAGTGCCCACGGTTAACATATACTTTATCATACTGTTTTGAAACGCTCTTTGTAGCACTGAAATCTCGTGGCATACCTTACATACTGTTATACTTAAACTATAGCTCACCAACCTTTGTGTTGACGTTTTTAAGCATCTTTTTCTCAGGTGCTTGAGGTTAGCTTCCGCTGTGTACTAGTCGTGCTGTAGACACCAGCTGCTTAGAGTTGCTATCGCATGAACTACTTTATTTTGCATTCAAACATTCATACTTTTGAACTATGACTTGTAACGACCGTTGTGGTCACATACACTTATTATTTGCTTCTACTTAGTGAAGCATGCTTTTGGATTGTAAAACATTCGATGTTGGTTTAGACATCACTTTATTATGAATGCAAACTCTTTTTAAAAACGCATATAGTACTTAACCTTGTAATGATCCTGTTGTTGATGATTCGTACACGATGGTTTTGTACGGGGCATCACACACAACACCGTCCCATCTTGCTAAACACTCGTCGTACATCACTTGTTAGACATGATTTGCACCCGTAATAAGGTTTGCAAGTCCTTATTATGCCTACACGCCGTATCAACTTGTTAGTACAACGACCGCCTCGCTTGATGTCATAAACAAACACAAACAAATTCCACGCAACAACAACACACGCAAGAATTATTATCACAACACAATAATATATTAATAATATCCGCATTACTAATATAAACGTTAGTCCACTTACAAACAAGGCACTAACTATAACCCATTCCGACCCGTAATCCTACAAGTCCAGCAACAAATAAGCACACACAAAAGTCTAAGTCTAGGCACCTATCTCAAGTCACCTAAATCCCTTAGACCATGCTCTGATACCACTTGTAACAACCCAACCCGTTAACCGACCAAAAACGCAGCATAAAAAAAATTAAAACTGAGCTGTCCAGATGGGGTGCGCGGCGCGCACCCACACCTGTGCGCGGCGCGCACAGGGCCTGAAAACCCGCTGTCCACTTTTTCCAATTTTCGCAAAAAGATCTCTTGCTTCCCGACACTTTTAGACCAAACGCTCTTCACAACAATTTATATTAGTTAAAACTAATACGTTCCAATAATAAAATGAGTTTTACGAGATCGGGCCCACATCGGCCGTTTTACGACTTTCGTACAAACTATAAGTTTTCGACCACATGATTTTTAGCACAAAATAAAGACCGAGCACGGCGATTGGGGATACGCTACCCAATCCAAAAGCAAGATCTTCTAAAGCAACTATGCGAGTCCACTAGTTCCCACGCTTACCCGAGCCACCGTCTCCAAGCAAATCTATAAAAATGTAAACAACGAGAGGGTAAGATAACGCTTAGTGAGTGAGAATATACTACATACATATATATGCATAAAATGGACACGCCACACAATATCAAATAACACATACCGGATCATCCGAGCATATAGCAAGCAAAACTAAGCTTACCGTACAATTGCGATACCACTAGCTACAACATCAATGTAAGTTCACTCACAACGTTATGAACAACACTACCAAGCTACACCCGAAGGGCTAGCTACAACACATCAATATCAAAAATAAGATAATATAATATCCCCGAACCTACAACCCAAGGCTAAACTCTTAACCTTAACAATAAGATGACCGTATAAACCGAGTCACCATGAATCCGCTATAACCGAAATTCACAACTTAACAATAAGATGATCGTGCAAACCGAGCCATCATGAACCTATATGTGAAGTGATCTCTATAACCGAGAACCGCTTCACCCAACACGCACCCATCCTACACATACATATGCACATAGGATATTAACACTCACCTTTTCGCCTTGATGAATGCGACCGAGTAATTCCGCAACACGTCAATGGAAAGTACCTAATCCATTATCACAAATACAATAACACACTTAGAGTGGATTTACAAACCAACTCAATTCGACACTTAGTGAAAATTGGACCAATTGCACTTACAAACACCAAACGCGTCCAAACTAACCACTAATCACTAATCACAAGTGAAAATGGTCCTAATAAGCCAAAAGAACCTAAACTTAAGTGTTTAACACTTATCAATCTCAAAATCACCTAAAAACCCCAATTTTGACTCAATTCCAAAATTAGTCTTTCAAACACACCAAAAGGGTTCCAATACTTCCATAATCACTAAACCTAGTGATTAAACCCAATTACAAGTCATAAACAAGACCAATTTGTTCGCCAACCCAAAATCCACCAACAATAACAATAAACCCGATTACTAGCATCAACAAACTCACTTCAAGAGTTTTAAATGGGTTTCTCTACAAATCAAGTTCAAACCCTAACTTTGAATATCAAATCAAACAATGAAATTCGGAGTTAGAACTTACCACAACAACCAAAACGTAGCTAGGAACGAGGTGAACAACTTTAAAACCCGAGACTTTGATCAATTCAAGCTCCTTCCTCTCCAAAACCCCAATTCTCTCACTAGAATTCTCCCTCTCTCTCTAAGATACTTGAGAGTGATGAATGGATGTGAAAATGATCCAAAAGTGGATCCAAACCAGCTGATAAGGCCTGAGATCCGGCCTCAAGTGAAAAGACCAAAAAGCCCCTCATTAAACTTAAAATAGAAAAAGACAGAATTCTGTCGCTGGGCATGTGCGCGGCGCGCACACCTTATGGTGCGCGGCGCGCACCCATGTCTGGGCAGATTCTGACCTTTTAACTTTTACACTATGCTTCACCCACTAAACGTACATCATTATAACTCTATGTACCATAAATATTTGGGTGTTACAACACCAGCACCGCTTCTATGATTGACATTCATGGGTCAACTAGCCGAGCTGTGGACCATATTCTCATCGGACTTCAAGACTTATCAAGAGCCAAAACTGCGCACTACTTATCTTTCAGAAGATCTTCAAGAGAAGTACCAAATCTGTTACCACTATTGGTCCGACACTTTCTCAGGATTTATCCACCAAGACTCACATTCCCTCGAGAAGACCAAGATCACAACCATCAGCGAGGAATGTTTGCTTTTTGAAGTATCACTACGGTCGAGCCAACGACCTTAAACAAAAGCACTTCTCGGAGGCAACCCGTGCAATAAAGTAGAGTAGAAGAATAAAGGATGACAAATGAGCCGATAAAGACGCAAGGATTGGAAACCAGCCGCATCTGCTAGGGGTATTTCTTTCTTTTCGCTACTAGCTCAAGATTCAAACTATGCCACATCCTAGCTTATCACTAAGTGTGGGATAACACCCAATAAAAACACTAGACAAATACTCCCAAATCTTCAACTAAAACTCCTAAGTGTGGGATACACTAGGAACATTGAGGACAATGTTCGTCTAAGTGTGGGATGTTGGTATCTTTTTATGCTGTATTATAATAAACCATTACGAAGATTCCAAGTCCTTATGCCAAATTTCAAAATTTTTGCAAAAGAAACCCTTTTTGAAAGAGTATTTTTGAAAATCTAAAACGTTTGTCAATAAAAAATAAGGCTTAAGTAAGGTGGAAATCTTGTTAGATTAAAATCTCTAATAGAGCATTGCATGACTAAGGCATTATCGACCTAAATTGATTATGGTGAGGCACCCCAAATAAGACCAGCATTCATAATTTATGCTTCACTATTTTTCGTTGAGAGTGCCGATGACTGTGCTCAGAATCAGAACTTGCTTTAGATCTACATCTCCAAGCAGCGAAATGTGATTCGGTTGTAATCAAAATAGCTAGCCATTTTTCAAACATAAACCTTCCGCACATTCACTACTTCTACTCCACTACCACATCCATATCACTTTTACTATTTCTCGGAAAATCCATAAAATGAGATTCCTTCCGAAAACCCGATGTTATAAACCTCTCAAGTATCATGGAAAAGGTCTTGAAAAATTTTACCGGCAAAAAGTTTCTCGAGATGAAATCTTCAAAAAAAAAAAATGAATGATTTTCAAGTTCTGAAAAAAGGAGCAGAACTAAATAAGAGAAATGCCGAAGAGAACTCGATCGAAAATGATTATCGAATGAAGAAAAGTTCAAAAGTGCTTCTCAAAATACTTCAGCACTCCTATCTATCCGAATAAAAGTCTGTATAAAGACTACATTACCCTTTTATCTCACCCCTCAAAAATAACTTCACTACCACTCTAAAATTCCTTTCCCATCTTTGACAAATGACCTATAAAAGCTGAGATTACTACCGTTCTCACATTAGCAGCAAGGATTTGAGTCTGTATCAAGCCTATGACGATGGGTGCAGCATGACTGGCTATGAGCGTTTTTATTTCTTAGATCTATAGGGAACCCTAAACACTTGAGTGATTTGAGTGACCCGTGAAAGCTAGCCTATGTCATGTAACCTCCTCGCATGCTTGCAGAGATAATTTTAATCCTAACATAGATGACTCACCTTATCTTTTTGCTCTTATAATAAAAGCAAACCGCTTAGGCTATTAGAAAAGAAACACCGAAAAGATTCTTAAAGAATAAGAATTTGTTTAAGGACAAGCAAAGTCTAAGTGTGGGATATTTGATATCGGCTAAAAAGTCACGTTTTCACCCCGATATTAAGGCCCAAAAACAATAAAGATTCGAACTTTCTAGGAAAAATACCCACTTCGTCGGTTAGAATTGAAGAATAAGTAATTACGAAGGCGGTGAAAAAGAATCAAGAGAACCGGAGCTAAAATGAAGATTCTAGAGCAAAAATGGTGAAAGACAAGAAATCAAGTTACGATCCAGGGAATCAAGGCTGACCAGCACCAAAAACGGTGAAAGGACCCGTCCTAATCCACCTGGATGAAGTCATCAACATTTGGTCCCATTGCGATGATCGGCTCCAAGTAATGTCCTTATATTGAGCAAATGCACAGCGAAAGACTTAATTTGTACCTGAGAATAAACATGCTTTAAAGTGTCAACCAAAAGGTTGGTGAGTTCATAGGTTTATCATAACAATCATTTCAATATGTTAATAGACCACAAGATTTCATAATCATAAACATAATACACTCGCAAGTGTATGTAAAGCATTCTAAGTGGTTGAGCACTTGGTAACCATACTTAACATTTAATCAACGTCGCATATTCCCTTTATTATGAAATCTCACTACACCGTACCAAGTGTAGTCACCAAAACGAAGTACTGTGCAACCGTTGAATACTGGTCGTCCAGTCCGGTTGGGGTTGTCAGGCCCGATAGATCTATCAACAGGATTCGCGTTTACAATACCCATGTAAATAGTAGTTACCAAGCTACAGGGAAGTATGCCAGTGGTACAACTCAACGTAGAATGTATTTTTAAGTACTTGTGTCTATTTCGTAAACATTTATAAAAGCAGCGCATGTATTCTCAGCCCAAAAATATATATTGCAAAAGCAATTAAAAAGGGAGCAAATGAAAGTCACTTTTGCCTTGAAGGTATTTAATTCGACTTGGTCTCCGATAGATATCACGAACCTAACCATATATATAATATATCAACATATTTTCTTTTTAAGTAATCGTTACATATATATATATACTTTTAATACTTTTAATATTTTCTTAGTCCGTAGTTAGCAGTCCGATGTTAGTGGTCCACAATTAGTTGCTTAAATAAAATAAATAAAGACCCCATCGTATTCGTATTGATCAGAATTAATCTCGACCCATGGTACCATGTTGTCAAATGACGTGTTGCGTACATAAAGTACCGTGTTGTCAAATGACGTGTTGCGTACAATCATGAGGTCTTATGATTAATCTTCTCGTGTTGTTTACGGGTGGTCCTGAAATATATAAAATCAAATCATAAGTAATTATATATAAAATATCATATTAATTAGAAAAGATATGATTAATTTACTTTTTCTCCAAATATTTTCGTAGCTAAACTAGCTTCGGATACCCAATCTTGTTTTAGTCGTAGTTTCTTCATTACAACTCCGTTTTTGTTGGTTCAACTTGCCACTTCCTTGGATCGAGTCAAATTTTAAGAATATGAACTAAAAATACCTTAATTTGTATTCGAAATCATAGGTTATAGGTCAAACTTTGGTGAAACTTATGAAAGTGATCATTTTCCATCATAAAAACAACATTTAATGATCATTTTTCTAAAAATACTTACACTTTGAGTTAAACCATGAAATTTTTATGTGTTAACATATTCATAAGAAATATCATTTTTCCAGAACATGAACTTCCAATTCAAAGTTCAAGATGGTTTTTAATTATCCAACCCAAAACAGCCCCCGGTTGCACTCCGACGACGTAGATTCAGTTTTTAAGATGTTCTTTGTAAAACCAAGTTATATCTTGTTTGGTTAGCATATCATTATGATATATTACAGGTCTTGAAGTGTTTTAAAAGTCAAATTAGAAGGATCTATTTAGTTTGCGAACAAGTTTGAAATCATTCAAACTATGTTCTTGCTGTTAAAATTTTATACCACAAAATAAGATAGCTATATGAATATGAATTGAATAAGATTATGAACAAGGTTACTACCTCAAGTTACTTGGACAAAGTTACTGCAAAAGATAAGAAATAATCTTGGAATCAAAGAGTGGTGGAGTTAGATCAAAAGGTTGGAAGTAAACTTCTTCAAATGGATGGTTATTTTGATATGTTCTTGAAAGAGTTTTCTTATGGTGTTTAAGGCTTGTAATTGAAGCTAAATGATGGGGAAAATGCTTGGAGATGATCAAGTATGAAGTTAGGAGTATTTTGAGAGAGAAATGAGGGTGTAGGTATGAGAAAATGGAGTGAAGAAATGGTGTTCATTTATAAAAACGTTTTTAGTTTATAAAGAAAGAAAAGGATTCCTAATTTTGTTTTCTTACTAATAATTCATACTACATGACAAATCCTAGTTACCTCATATCTAGGGCAGTAATAATGTTGATTAGGATGTTGATTTGATGTGTATATACCAATAGTAAATACGTATAAAGCTGGGTATGATACGGGTACATATACCCTAGATATACGTATAGAAATCTTGAGGAAACGGAACGAGAATTCAAATATAGCTATCTTTTGTGAATATACTTATATTGTTTTATGTATTTAAGTCCTTAAAAAGTGATTAAATACATTATATATACGATACATGTATAAGCATTATAGATTATAAGTATATATATCAAGGAATGTTACGTATAGTTATCGTTTTGAAAACTTAAGTTAGTAGTTATAAAATATACTTATAACTCATTGTCATTAGTATATAATGAGATGTTAAACCATCCTTAGATCATGTTAAATATATATAAATACATATATATACATAAACGTATAATTATCGTATGTTATATAGTTCGTGATATCATCGGTCATATTGGACGGTCAAACGTTGTGTAAAACTCTTTTCAAAAACACAAGTCTCAACAATTTGGATTGCTTATCATGTTGGTATGGTTTAATTTATGTAAATATTAATCTCATAAGTATAATTTGGTCGGAAAATTCCGGGTCATTACAAACGGCCCACCATACGGCCTGCCAGTATGGGGTACGGCCTGCCAAACGGCCAAGCAAATGCCCCCAAGAAACGGGTTGCCAGCCATACGGCCTGCCAAATACGGGCCACCATACGGCCTGCCATACGGCCTGCCGGCTGTATTTTGGCAAAATTCTAGTCTATTTAAAGGGTCTTTGTCATTCATTTCAACACACACTTCAATTCACTTCTTTCTCTCTCTTGTACAATATTAGTCATACTCTCAAGGCCTTCGACTCCGTGCGGGAAACCTAGTACCTGGAGAAGAACGCTGAAGATTGTATTAGGAGCGGTCTGCAGTCTTGAAGTTGTCACTTTTGTATTCAGAACTCGTTTAATCTACTGGTACTTCTATCCTTTATCTTATATAATGTTTTATGATATTGTTGCCATGATTAGCGAGTAGTTATCTTTAGTATATGCTATGATGTAAGCAGTTATAATACCGAAATAATATTATGGTTTGTGTATGCTGTCAAAATGCTTTCCGATTATGCTTTAAACTCAATCGTTTTTTCAACTAATAGAACGTAGTTATAGGCTCTGTTATTGGGAAGTCGCGAACCCCGATTCAGAGTACACTATCTGTGTCACCCCTTGGTAAGAGAAGTCTATCGGATACAACGTAAGATCGACTGAGGCACACCGGTTGTAGTAAGTCTATCGAGCTTTGGATTTTGACTGAGGACTCTTTCGTAGTGAAACATCTGACTAGACCCTTAGTACATTGTCAGTCCTAGACCATGCTAGTGTAGTCACCAAGCATATAAACTTCGTACGTGCACGCTGAAGCACAGCGGTTGTTGTAAGCTGTACCTCTGCTAAGTAAGGCCATGGAACACGGTTAGTGTTGACCAGTACACTGCACCATAACGCGGTCTCAAGCATTGCACCCTGCTTGAGGGATTCTTAGTTAATTAAGGAACTGTTTGTTTAGACACATAAAGGATTTGACCGTTAGGATAACCGAACGTGTTCATGGAAATCAACTTGACTTGGCCATGGTGTTCTTTATGGTTGAACTCTTTTAAAGGACCTAACTATCTTTTACCAATCATTAACGAAAGCATTGAAACGCATCACGTCTCTCATATATGGTAAACCATGTATTCTATTATGCTTAAGAAAGTTTATACCATTTTGGAATGTTAATACGTCACCCAACCGAGTCGGTCAATTGGATGAGCCGTCTGAACGTGTATGCCTGTAGTCAGACTGCACGGGCGTCGGGGGTAAGGGACGTTGCTGTCTATTCAGAATCTTCAAGCCTAACACAGTACCCAGTGACATGTCTTATGACAGGGGCATTTAGGACTAGTGTAATGAATACAAGGCCTCTGCCTATTCATGAGCCAGCATTCCATAACCTCGGCAGAATAACTGATGAAGTCATAGTATGCACTCACTTTAACCTTATCTGAATTACAAATTTTATCGCATTTACTTTATCTATCTTATTAAATTAGAAAATCCCAAAAAATAAATATTCACTACTCCCTAACTATCTTAAGCTAAAATATAGGTTCGATTCTACTGATATCTCAAAATACGACCCTAGGTCATACTTCCCTTACCTATAAGGAGTAGTAAGATTTAGGCCCCGCTAAATATAAATTTAAAACAGTACCTTCCTCCCACGAGTGGCTGATCCTGGTGAGCCGTAGCCCGACGACACCGAGCGAATAAAAACCGTCCGTTTCGGCCATATCAGTTGAGGTCGAACCTCAAATCGTCGTGTGTTTCCCCCTGCCGGTGCGGGAAAAACAATGGGTGAATGATCCTCATAATCACCCGGTTGGTAGTAGGTGTCTACCCCTCTTTGTCGTTCAGCCATCTCGTTTCGTTGATTGAAAACTTCCTCTTCAGTATCGGAATCTGATTTAGGAGAGTTTAGTGGAACAATCGGATGTGACTCTAACTGTGGTTGAGTGGATGCTGAAGCCACTGTCGAGCCCTTTAAGAATCTTGTAGCTTTTCGATTAGCTTTTGAGGATTTCTCGATTTCCGGGTCTAAAGGTTTAAGATTTTGATCTCCCGAACTCCGAATTTGCATACACTAACCTGCACTTCAACAAAAACAAGAACACCGAGCATAAAACTGACAAAAACAAAATAAACAAAACACTATTTTTTGAATTTTTATTGGTTTTATAATTTTTATGGTTTTTTCTAATTTAACACGAAAGCAATAAAATAAGAGCTTGCAATCAAGCGCACACCTCCCCGACAGCGGCACCAAAATTTGATCGGTGTCGAAGGGCTGGTCAAAAGTAGCCTAATTACTCTAACCTAGCTAGGGTAAGCAGGATTCGTTCCACGGGAAGTTATGGTTAACTAGCAAGCAATTTCAAGATTGATTTGTTTGTGATTAACTAGAATTAACTAAAGTAAAGACTAAATTAACAACTACTAAGCAAATGTAAACTTTAAGTATTTAAGAGCATAAACAATGAACTAAATGAAATGGTTGTAATCAATTGGATGAAAGCCTTTATTCCTTTACAATCCTAATTATGCATGCATTAGTTCAACAAATCCTTATGCTATCAAATTATCGACTAAACCTCATAGACAAGGCTTCTTCAATTCTCTAATTTATGATTATCTCGGGCACAAACAATGCTACTTAAACACGTTGTCTTTATCCCTATACTAAATTATAACTAGGTTGGATTAAGCACAAGATGTTAAATAACAATCACTTGTCTTGCAATAATCAATAACTTTTAAACTTGCATTAATTGATAACTCAAAGGATTCAATGAAGTTATAAATCAAAAGACATAAGGATTACAAAATCAAGAATCACATAAATAAATGAAGAACTAAGCATACAATAATTGTTCATGCAAGGAATAAAGTGAAAGAAACTAGCCAAGCATGTTGGTGATGATGATCATAGTTGTTTCTTGAAGTTGCATGATGAATACCACTTAATTCCAAGCTTGAATCTTGCTTGATGATGATTGTTGTTGTGTATTTTTGTGTTTTATGCTCTCAAAACTGATGAAAAAGGTGTCTAGTTCGTAACCCTAATGGTATCCTTATATAGGAGTTGGATGACTTGGCCACAAAGCTAAAATTCGGATTTCGCGGCTTCAGTTTTTTGTGAAGGCGTATTTTACCCCAGGACTGGCGTATTTTACGCCCGTGCAATTTCAGCTTGGGCGTATTTTTACGCCATAAAATGACTTTTGCTCTGAACGGACCTGAGATATGGCGTATTTTACGCCCCAACTGGCATATTTTACGCCAGTATTAATTTCTGGGTCACTTTTCGATCTCTTAATTGTTGCCCGTAATCCGCCTTTAACCGCTGTTTTGTACCACATTTTGCACCAATATCTTTTCTTGCCTGTAAAACACAAAACCAAATCAAAGTATCTCCTTTTTCACTCACACATGATTAATTTCACGTATTTAAGCATAAACGATCGTGTCAAATAAGGACCGATCAGTTGCCTTTAGATTGCATTAATCTTATCACGTTGTATGAGAGAGTTGAATGCTTTTATTTTGATGTGTAGTAAAAATGAAGAGGGGTAGAGTTAAATAAAAAGTTATGGGTCATGTGACTATACTCAAAATTCATTACTAAATTAATATAGTTTAATGGTCTAGTATGAAAATCATTAGATGTATTGTCTCAATTCGAAACCTAACATTAAAATTTTTAGAAGTTATATTTTATTTCTGATATTTACTTTGTTCTCATTCAATATTTGTTTTATCAAACTATGTTTTGATCAATATCTTTTAAGAAAAAAACAGATTGAGTATCATATGTCTATTATGAATATCTTACTAGATATTTCAAATCCACTGCAAGAAATAATATGACTATTATATGAATATCTGACTTACTAGTTGTTCCATATCCATCACTATATGTTATATCTACAAATATTATATATGGCTATACATAGAGTTTAATTAATCAATCAACTACTTCGCCCGTATAACACCATAAGCAAATGCTACTTCACCTATGCAATATCATAATTAAATGCTCGTGTCGCTATAGAAAGCTCAATACCTTGTACAACATGTCACCACATGTGAGCCTAAAAAGGAGTGAGAGTAAATATATGTATTATATGATCAAGGCGGGGAATTCGTTGAGGTTCGTAGGCCTAATTCGAAGCTTCCATTTGAAATCGATGGTACAAAAATTGAAATAGTAGATGCAACTAGCAGCAGTGGCCTTGATATGAAGGTGATGCTATAATCTATTTGATTTGTATACTATCAAAATATACACTTTAGACTTTTTTGACTTGTTTTCTTTTTTGACTAATATTATGATTTACCAATCTGACCAGTTTCCCTGTTAGCATAATCCGTATTCAAATGAGACTAAACGATATGCTATGTGCACATATTAGGTGCTGATTGTATATGTTGGCTTTGGTGCATTAGTGGTCATTCACTTTTTTGGCGAATATATATATATATATATATATATATATATATATATATATATATATATATATATATATATATATATATATATATCGCAATGGTCAGACATATTACAAATTACATAATTGAGCAGATCTGATGATCTGATGATCTGTTGCACGTGACTCTACAATCACTACAATCGTTTAAAGATAAATGACTACACCATAGAGTACACACTAATACACAAACATCTCGAAAAAAACATTGCAGCTAAAAAATAACCAAGCTTCAACTCTATTTAAATCTTGACCTATCGATATACAACCCCAAGCCTGACCTATCTCCAAAAAGATCTCCCGGACCAGCGCCTCACCATCCCATCAGAAGAGCAGCACCGATCACCAACAAACCCGCAAGTTCCATCCACCGAAAAATCCAAGAACACCACCCTAAGACCATCAAACTGATGAAGGCCCCCCATATTAGATAAAATAACTTAACATGCGGTTGAAAAGCCCTCAAAACACCACATCTACAATCCTCATTTTATGAAATCAACAAAGTCGACAGCGACAACAACAACATCGGTCCAACCTGAACCAAAACTGACGACATGGAAGGGGGATTGAAACAGAACTAACACATCAAGCAAATGACCAACCCCACCCAAAAATCGTATGGACATTACCGGCCACCAAAAGTCCGATTGGACTTCCGGCAACCACAACAAGGACGACAGTTAGTTCATAACATCAACCAAGAGACAATAAAATTGCCTTTTTCAGTAAACTAAACAGAATGAAGAGAAAAACCTATAAAGAAGCTAGCAACAATTTTCGAAAAGAAACACGCCGGAGTAAATCTTCGACGCTCAGGAGTCTGGCGATCGAACTACGGAGGCTACTACAAACAAGAAAATAGCCTTAACCACCTCGTCATTCTCAAATCTCACACTGAGATCGTTGCCTAAGAACTCAAATGAACGAGGAACCGTACCAGACGCCAGAAAAAATAAATAAAACCAAACGGTCAACCCAATGTTTGTATTGAATAATAGAGAATATTGTGAAGATAATCAATATGTGTTCCAATAAACATGTATCTGATCCGGTAACTAGACCAGGAATGTAACATCCTCAATCGGGCCTAGATGTAAGATTACTAAATTGCCCTTAAGTTTGTGTTGTGTTAGTATATTCTTTTATTTTTATTTAATGTTTATTATTATTTAATGATGTGGTTAGGACCAGTTTGTGACAAGGGTCACAGAACAGGTTTGTTTATTTTATTTAGACTTCGTTTGGATTGCCAAATGATGTACGAAAGATATCAGATAACTGATAAATACCCGTGTGTCACACAGTGTGCGAATTATCCATAACTAAGTGACTATAGTGCTGCTTCCCTTCTCATTTTCCAGACTCTTCCACACACACTCCTGTACCTTCCCTTTCACCTACAATCAAACCCTAATCCTTAATCTTTGTTCTAGAGCTCAAATTGTTCATATCTTTGTGTTCCTTGTGATTCACTGATTCTTTTAAGGTAAGAATCATAAGCTTTCATGCTCTAATCTTTGAGAAATTTAAGATTTTGTGTTAGTTTTCATAAAAGTGTAAATTGGGTCAAAATGGGTCGATTTAGTGTTGTTAGTGTCAAATCCTTGTGGGTTTGTGTTTCTACATGATCAGTGTATCAGATTTGGTAAGTTTTAAGGTCAAAAACGAGCTCTAGATCGAGAATTGGTGAGTTTGGTGAGAAACCCGTCACTTTGTCTTCAACTTCTGCAGATAAACACAGTCGGCCGAGTGTCTCTTGACACTCGACCGACCGACTCGACCGAGTGAGTATAGACAATCGGCCGACTGTCTATGACAGTCGACCGAGTGTCTTTGGCAGTGGATTATTTTACTAAGTGTTGATTTTTTAGCCGTTATGCTGCCCGTTTGTATTTTGATGATTATGATGTACATTTTGAAAGTGCATAAGTGCTAAGCAAAAAAAATTAGCAGACAATTTTTGATACAAAAATTTTTGTACTGTGTTATTTGGTGTTAACGGACAGTAACTAACTTGATTTGCCTTATGTTCAGGTGATAAAGATAAGGAAGCCGCTCAGTAGTAGATTATCTGAGCTGGTTGCTGGTAATTGGTGAGTGGGACTAACTGGAGAATATAGTATATAGTAGCATGTTATACTACGACTGCCATGCTTGTTAGATATACTTATTGTTGTGGTTAGTTAGTACATTGTGATGACTGCATGTTGGTTGATGTTTGTCTGCTGGAACCCAGTGCATCCCTATGTTTTGATCAATATCTTTTAAGAAAAACAACAGATTGAGTATCATATGTCTATTATGAATATCTTACCAGATATTTCAAATCCACTGCAAGAAATAATATGACTATTATATGAATATCTGACTTACTAGTTGTTCCATATCCATCACTATATGTTATATCTACAAATATTATATATGGCTATACATAGAGTTTAATTAATCAATCAACTACTTCGCCCGTATAACACCATAAGCAAATGCTACTTCACCTATGCAATATCATAATTAAATGCTTGTGTCGCTATAGAAAGCTCAATACCTTGTACAACATGTCACCACATGTGAGCCTAAAAAGGAGTGAGAGTAAATATATGTATTATATGATCAAGGCGGGGAATTCGTTGAGGTTCGTAGGCCTAATTCGAAGCTTCCATTTGAAATCGATGGTACAAAAATTGAAATAGTAGATGCAACTAGCAGCAGTGGCCTTGATATAAAGGTGATGCTATAATCTATTTGATTTGTATACTATCAAAATATACACTTTAGACTTTTTTGACTTGTTTTCTTTTTTGACTAATATTATGATTTACCAATCTGACCAGTTTCCCTGTTAGCATAATCCGTATTCAAATGAGACTAAACGATATGCTATGTGCACATATTAGGTGCTGATTGTATATGTTGGCTTTGGTGCATTAGTGGTCATTCACTTTTTTGGCGAATATATATATATATATATATATATATATATATATATATATATATATATATATATATATATATATATATATATATATATATATACATATATATCGCAATGGTCAGACATATTACAAATTACATAATTGATCAGATCTGATGATCTGTTGCACGTGACTCTACAATCACTACAATCATTTAAAGATAAATGACTACACCATAGAGTACACACTAATACACAAACATCTCGAAAAAAACATTGCAGCTAAAAAATAACCAAGCTTCAACTCTATTTAAATCTTGACCTATCGATATACAACCCCAAGCCTGACCTATCTCCAAAAAGATCTCCCGGACCAGCGCCTCACCATCCCATCAGAAGAGCAGCACCGATCACCAACAAACCCGCAAGTTCCATCCACCGAAAAATCCAAGAACACCACCCTAAGACCATCAAACTGATGAAGGCCCCCCATATTAGATAAAATAACTTAACATGCGGTTGAAAAGCCCTCAAAACACCACATCTACAATCCTCATTTTTTGAAATCAACAAAGTCGACAGCGACAACAACAACATCGGTCCAACCTGAACCAAAACTGACGACATGGAAGGGGGATTGAAACAGAACTAACACATCAAGCAAATGACCAACCCCACCCAAAAATCGTATGGACATTACCGGCCACCAAAAGTCCGATTGGACTTCCGGCAACCACAACAAGGACGACAGTCAGTTCATAACATCAACCAAGAGACAATAAAATTGCCTTTTTCAGTAAACTAAACAGAATGAAGAGAAAAACCTATAAAGAAGCTAGCAACAATTTTCGGAAAAAAACACGCCGGAGTAAATCTTCGACGCTCAGGAGTCTGGCGGTCGAACTACGGAGGCTACTACAAACAAGAAAATAGCCTTAACCACCTCGTCATTCTCAAATCTCACATTGAGATCGTTGCCTAAGAACTCAAATGAACGAGGAACCGTACCAGACGCCAGAAAAAATAAATAAAACCAAACGGTCAACCCAATGTTTGTATTGAATAATAGAGAATATTGTGAAGATAATCAATATGTGTTCCAATAAACATGTATCTGATCCGGTAACTAGACCAGGAATGTAACATCCTCAATCGGGCCTAGATGTAAGATTACTAAATTGCCCTTAAGTTTGTGTTGTGTTAGTATATTCTTTTATTTTTATTTAATGTTTATTATTATTTAATGATGTGGTTAGGACCAGTTTGTGACAAGGGTCACAGAACAGGTTTGTTTATTTTATTTAGACTTCATTTGGATTGCCAAATGATGTACGAAAGATATCAGATAACTGATAAATACCCGTGTGTCACACAGTGTGCGAATTATTCATAATTAAGTGACTATAGTGCTGCTTCCCTTCTCATTTTCCAGACTCTTCCACACACACTCTCGTACCTTCCCTTTCACCTACAATCAAACCCTAATCCTTAATCTTTTTTCTAGAGCTCAAATTGTTCATATCTTTGTGTTCCTTGCGATTCACTGATTCTTTTAAGGTAAGAATCATAAGCTTTCATGCTCTAATCTTTGAGAAATTTAAGATTTTGTGTTAGTTTTCATAAAAGTGTAAATTGGGTCAAAATGGGTCGATTTAGTGTTGTTAGTGTCAAATCCTTGTGGGTTTGTGTTTCTAGATGATCAGTGTATCAGATTTGGTAAGTTTTAAGGTCAAAAACGAGCTCTAGATCGAGAATTGGTGAGTTTGGTGAGAAACCCGTCATTTTGTCTTCAACTTCTGCAGATAAACACAGTCAGCCGAGTGTCTCTTGACACTCGACCGACCGACTCGACCGAGAGAGTATAGACAATCGGCCGACTGTCTATGACAGTCGACCGAGTGTCTTTGGCAGTGGATTATTTTACTAAGTGTTGATTTTTTAGCAGTTATGCTGCCCGTTTGTATTTTGATGATTATGATGTACATTTTGAAAGTGCATAAGTGCTAAGCAAAAAAAATTAGCGGACGATTTTTGATACAAAAATTTTTGTACTGTGTTATTTGGTGTTAACGGACAGTAACTAACTTGATTTGCCTTATGTTCAGGTGATAAGGATAAGGAAGCCGCTCAGTAGTAGATTATCTGAGCTGGTTGCTGGTAATTGGTGAGTGGGACTAACTGGAGAATATAGTATATAGTAGCATGTTATATTAAAACTGCCATGCTTGTTAGATATACTTATTGTTGTGGTTAGTTAGTACATTGTGATGACTGCATGTTGGTTGATGTTTGTCTGCTGGAACCCAGTGCATCCCTATTGTGTGGTGGCCTCGGTAGGAGAGATCAACATGCGGGTTGGGTTCCTCATGTGGTGGCCTAGACAATCGTGGTGTATATATATATATATATATATATATATATATATATATGTGTGTGTGTGTGTGTGTGTGTGTGTGTGTGTGTGTGTGAATGACGCGTCCGTCGCGTGTGGATTATATATATACATACGGTGGTGGAGGAACTTCTGGTAAGCCCCAGTCCGATCAGCTGGTGGTTAATGGTTTGGCCGAGCTGCCAGAGTGGCCGAGCCGCCAGAGTCACTTAGCTTCGTGCTAATTCCCTTCCATCTCCTCCCTGCAGGTTGTTAGCTTTTGTAGGTGCTGCATTTTGGGGAGAAGACGGGCATGGTTATGTTATGTTTGACAGGAGTCAACTCTGATGTGGTCTTACTTTGTTTAAACAGTGACATTTTGTAAACATATTGTAAATACGTCTCCTCCGTATAAACATGTATTTTGTAATGACACGTGACACTGGTTGTATTAATAATAGTTAATGTTTATTTTGTAATTAATAATTAAATGCTTCCGCCACGTAATAAAAAAAAAATTAGCGGTGTCACAAGGAAGGTATTGATAAAAAGGTTGTCGGGTTGAGCGCAAACTCATTAAATTAAGTCTTATATTGAACATATTAGTAAAGTATTTACCGTTTCGTGGTATTCTTCGAAGGGGAAGTAGTGTGAACCCACACAATCTTCTTCCTTTGCTCGCTCCCTTAATACACATGCCTATTATTCAAGCACAAAAAATGGTTAGTAAAACATAGAGATAGTTTTACAAATGTTGTTGTTACCTCGAAGTCAAATACAAATTTGTTCGATATGAAGTTCACATACACCCTACATTATGGTTTAACATACAAATATGTTTAGATAGAAGAAGAAAAAGAAGAAAATCAACATAAACTTACCCTTCTTTTTCACCTTGCATCATAATTGTAGGATACAGGCGTATTTATTAAATTTGATATATACTAATCGGACACCTCAGCTCACTATTTTTTTATGGGTCAAGGAAACAAAAACACACATTATTTTACATTTTATGACAACATAATAATTGAAAGAATAGTAACAAATCGTACGTAAAGAATATAATGTTCGTAGCATAGTTGATATCGGCACCCACTGTATCACCATGGGATACGCATGCTCAAATGAGCTTCCTTCCCCTTCTTCAAACACACCGCCATTGATAAACCCATCAACACAATGGTATCTATAAACGTGATTATCTCACTTTACCAAAAAGCAATTTGTAATGAGATAGTGTTAAACAACAATAAAATTTAAACAAACAATAAGATATACATGTGATTGAGTTAAACGAACAATTAAATAAATAAATAAAAATTGAACATATATTATTTATGTAAATAGATAAATAGAACATTCCTTTAATTCTTAATTGCATTTAAAATAGCAAGCTCTATACGCACTTTATCCGGTCCCTTAGACACAAAATGTCCACTTTAGACTTACGTACACAAACTGTAAATTAATTTCAGAGATCAATTGTGTAACGTAATTTGACGAAATTTGAGCAGTTAATAAATTGAAATTTCGTCTACGTAAGCATAAAGTGGACATTTTGTGTCCAAGAGACTAGATAAAGTGTGTATAGAGCTTACTATTTTGAAATGCAATTAACAATTAATGGAATATTCTTTTTATGTATTTATGTAAATAATATATATTTAATTTATATAAATTTATTTTATTGTTTGTTTAACTCAGTCACATATATATTTGATGACTGTTTGTTTATATTTTATTAATGTTTAACACTCTGACAATTTATAAATTACTTTTTGGTAATGTCTACATGTAGGATAACCACGTTTATAGATACCATTTTGTTGATGGGTTTATCAGTGACAGTGAGTTTAAAGAAAGAAAAGGAAGCTCATTTGGGCCTCCGTATACCACAGGTGATACACTGAGTGCCAGTATCAACTATGTTACAGACACTATATTCTTTACATACGATTGGTTGCTAATCTCTCAATTATTATGTCGTCATAAAATGTAAAATAATGTGTGTTTTTATTTCCTCGGTCCAGAAAAAATGGTGAGCTAGTGGGGTATCCGATTTATACGGAGGGCCCAAAAAGGTTTGTCTTCTATTCTTAGTGTAGTAGTTTTGGAGTCATTTAAAATGAAATCTACATCACATTTGCAGAAATTTCTTGAGGGTGAAGTGAAGATCTTGATGATAAGATGCACAATTCTTGGGCTCATGGGAAGGTCTCGCCAACGGGGGGTGGGGTGGGGGGGATTAGAGGATTTCCGCATGATATTATAGGAGAACTAAGGTATATACCAACCTTTTAATATTTTCAAATATATAAAGTCTTTAGCATAATAATCTGGCTATAAATATAAATAAATAAAATGCAGGTGTTCGTGTACTTATACGAAATGTCATGATGACTGATAGTTTGTTAATGTTAATATAAAGATTTACAATTGGGCGTCCCTATAAATTACCATATACACTCAATCGGACACGATGGGCGGGGTATTTATATGTACGAATAATCGTTCATTTAACCGGACACGGGAATGGATTAATTGCCACTAGAATAATTAAAACAGGGGTGAAATTACATTCAAGGGTAATTGGTGTAATTGTTAACAAAGTAGTAAAACCTTGGTTTACACGCAGTCGATAACCTGGTGTATTCATTAAACAAAGTATTAAAACCTTGTTACAATTCGAATCCCCAATTAGTTGGAATATTTAACTTCGGGTATAATAATAATTTTACGAGGACACTCGCACTTTATATTTATGACTGATGGACTGTTATGGACAAAAACCAGACGGACATATTAAATAATCCAGGACAAAGGACAATTAACCCATGGGCATAAAACTAAAATCAACACGTCAAACATCATGATTACGGAAGTTTAAATAAGCATAATTCTTTTATTTCATATTTAATTTCCTTTATTTTATATTTAATTTCACTTCTAATTATCGCACTTTTATTTATTGTTATTTAATCGCACTTTTAATTATCGTACTTTTTAATTATCGCAAGTTTATTTTATCGCACTTTTATTATTCGCAATTTCATTATCGTTATTTACTTTACGATTTAATTTAAGTCTTGTATTTATTTTATATTTTACATTAGGTTTTAACTGCGACTAAAGTTTTAAAATCGACAAACCGGTCATTAAACGGTAAAAACCCCCCTTTATAATAATAATATTACTTATATATATATTTGTATTTTTATAAAAGTAAACTAATATAGCGTTGAGCTTTGTTTAAAGATTTCCCTGTGGAACGAACCGGACTTACTAAAAACTACACTACTGTACGATTAGGTACACTGCCTATAAGTGTTGTAGCAAGGTTTAAGTATATCCATTCTATAAATAAATAAATATCTTGTGTAAAATTGTATCGTATTTAATAGTATTTCCTGCAAAAATTTAATAGTATTTTATACCCCTCTGCTTTGACATCAAGTATTTTTGGCGCCGCTGCCGGGGAGTTATCTTAAAAGCCGGAAGCGCAACGCTAATATAAAAAAAAAAAAAAAAAATTTAGTTAACTTTTATTAAAAGTCGCTTTTGTAAAAATACGTTTTAATTATTCAAAAATATAAAAACAAAAACAAAAATATAAGTATTTTTTAGTATTTTTTTTTAATATTTAAGTTTTATAAGTTTCTTTATCTTTATTTTAGTTTATAATAATATAAATTTTATTAAATATCTTTTATATATAGAAAAAACAGAAAACGGAAAATAAAAAAAAAATAAATAAAGAAAAAACGCGTCGAATTTAAAGCTGTCATCTGAATTCTGGAACCCCGCGACTCGCGGGGTTTGATGCAATAAATACCGCGACTCGCGGAGACTTTCTGACACGCCGACAGAAGCCCTAATTCAGCATTTATTACGGATTATTATTAATTATTATTAATATAAACCCTAATTATGTATTATTATTATAATTAAGTTTTATTTTAAAATTTCTTTTTATTTAATTTGTTTTATTTTGTTTAAATTAGTTTTATTAAATTGTAAAATTAGTAGTTTTATTAAATAAATAATATAAAAATAATATTTTTATAAAAATTGTACTTTTTACAACTTTTTGTATATTTTTATATTTTGTCCCTTTTTAATCATTTTAGCGTAATATTTGTATTTTTAGCTCATATTTAATTTTAAACTTAGTTTTTGCTATAGTCATTTTTACTCCTAGATTTTTAGGCTTTGCCGTAGAATTCCTTAAGTGCTTTTTCTTTAGACTAAGATTTAGGTGCTTTAGAATTTTGCGACGCCTTTTTAAGTTTTAGTTTCTTTTTAAGTTATTTCCATTTGGTATTTAGTTTTTCCTGTAAGCTTTAATATTTTTTAGACACCTTTTACTATGTATCAATTATCATTCCAATTAGTAATTTCAATTTGCGATTATAATTTTAAGTTAGTTGTAGTAATAAGGTTAGGTTAGTCAAGTATTTTTAAGTTTTTATAAGTTTCTTTTATTTTTCCGTCACCTTTTATTTTTTTTCAACCATTTTTCTTTTTCGACCTTTTTCGACGAACTCTTTTTCTCTCTCATTTCTCGCTATTCTAGTTTTAGGACATAGATTTTTATTCTACTTCTTATCTAAATTTCTTAAAATTACAAAAATTTATTTTGAGTGGTTAAATTGATAGACATCAAAATTTTCTGGTTCGTAGTAATAGTTGGATTTGTACGTGGACCGGGTTATTGGAGCCAAACAGTCCTCAATTATATTGAGACCAAACGAATCCTGCCCCTCTGCTGCATCTTTTGGCTATTCGAAACGTGGGCAAAATTAGAAAAGTCTATTGGTTGGATAACTTATTATAATTTTTCTTTCCTTTTAAAAACTAATAGGATATTCAGTGAATGCACCGAGCAAGACGTTCACCACCTTTTGTACGTTCACCACCTGTAACTAGATCAAGACATTTAGCAAATATAACCGCCGTTGATTTTTCTTTAGAATCGTCATCCAGTCAACCAAGTACTTCAGTTCAAATTTCCGATAATCCATTTTTTGAACCCAACATCACAATTGAGAATCCGGAGAATATTCAGGAACGGTTCGTAGATCCTGAACCATTAAACTTTCCTCTGGAGCCACCAATCATTCAAACAGAGATTGTTGAGGAACGAACCATTAAATCAGAATCATCTAGTGATACCGATTCAACAAATTCAATTATGGAGAATCTGGAACCTTTAAGTATGGAAGACCGAATGAGAGCTAAACGCACTGGCCAAGGTCACGCAATTACTCATCCAGACATTAATGCGCCAGATTATGAAATCAAATGACAAATTCTACACATGGTGACTAATCAATGCCAATTTAGTGGTGCGCCGAAGGAAGATCCAAATGAACATCTACGTACCTTTAATAGGATCTGCACACTATTTAAAATCCGAGAAGTTGAGGATGAACAGATCTATCTCATGTTGTTTCCCTGGACTTTAAAGGGAGAAGCCAAAGATTGGTTAGAATCGTTACCTGAAGGGGCGATCGATACATGGGACGTTTTAGTTGACAAATTTCTTAAACAATTCTTTCCTGCATCTAAAGCCGTAAGACTTCAAGCAGAAATTGTTACGTTCACACAGAAACCAAATGAAACTCTATATGAGGCGTGGACAAGATATGGAAAGTTATTAAGAGGATGTCCGCAACATGGTTTAGACACCTGTCAAATAGTACAAATATTCTACCAAGGATGCGACATCACTACAAGAAAAGACATAGATATAGCAGCTGGTGGTTCTATTATGAAGAAAACCGAAACTGATGCTTACAAAATTATTGATAATACTGCTTCCCACTCACATGAGTGGCACCAAGAAAAAGACATCATTAGATCATCTAAAGCAGCTAGAGCCGATTCTAGCCATGACTTAGATTCCATTTCCGCAAAGATAGATGCTGTGGAGAGACGAATGGAAAAGATGACTAAGGATATTCACTCAATACGAATTAGTTGTGAGCAGTGTGGAGGACCACATTTGACAAAAGATTGTCTCAGTATTGAATTAACAATGGAACAAAGAGAGAATATTTCATACATAAACCAAAGGCCTGGAAATAATTATCAGAATAATTATCAACCGCCAAGACCGATTTACAATCAAAACCAGAATTATAACCGAAATATTCCATACAACAACCAACAAGGTCCTAGCAATCAACAAGTATCCAATAATACTTACAATCAGCAAAGACCAAATTTTCAAAACAAACCACCACAACAAACCGATGATAAAAAGCCGAATTTAGAAGATATGATGACGAAGCTAGTTGAAACTCAAACGCAGTTTTTCACATCTCAAAAACAAACTAATGAACAAAATGCTCAAGCATTTAGAAATCAACAAGCTTCTATTCAAAATCTGGAACAAGAAGTGAGTAACCTAGCAAGGTTAATAGGTGAAAGAAAACCGGGAAGTTTACCAAGCGATACAAATGCTAACCCCCGGAATGAAACAGCTAAAGCTATTACCACAAGAAGTGGTACAACACTTAAACCACCTGAAATACCTGTAACTTCTGATGAAACTATTCCTACTCCACAAGAACCACAACCTGATCAAGATAAGGAAAAAGAACCGGTAGTTGAAAAAGTTAATGAAGATAACACAGTTAAGGATAAACCTTATGTTAAACCATACCAACCACCACTTCCTTACCCGAGTAAAATGAAGAAAGAAAAACTTGAAGCCGAGCAATCCAAATTCTTGGATATGTTTAAACAGATAAATGTAAATCTTCCTTTCATTGATGTGATTTCAGGAATGCCAAGATATGCTAAATTCTTGAAAGATCTAATCTCAAATAGAAAGAAAATGGAAGAACTCTCGGCTGTTACTATGAATGCTAATTGTTCAGCAGTGCTGTTGAATAAGATACCAGAAAAATTATCTGATCCAGGAAGTTTCACAATTCCATGTTTTCTGGGTAGTCTTAGTTCAATAGAAGCATTGGCAGACTTAGGTGCTAGTATAAATCTAATGCCGTATTCACTATACGCTAAACTAGACCTTGGAGAATTGAAACCAACCAGAATAAGCATACAACTAGCCGATAGATCAATAAAATATCCTAGAGGGATAATGGAGAACGTGCTAGTTAAAGTTGGTAATTTAGTATTTCCAGTAGATTTTGTTGTTCTGGACATGGAAGAAGATTCTCAAGTTCCTCTCATATTAGGAAGACCATTCTTAAACACGGCTAAAGCAATGATAGACGTGTTCGGTAAGAAACTGACCCTAAGTATAGAGGATGAGAGTGTTACCTTTTCAGTTGATAGAGTAATGCAACAACCACAATCTGCAGATGATACATGTTATTATATTCAAACTATAGATGCACATGCAGAATTATTAGAAGAATTTCCAAAATTACAAGGAACAGGAGAATGTTCTTTAGGAGAAGGTAATGAACCAATTGATGAAGCTGAAATGTTAGCTACACTTATAGCTAATGGATATGAACCAACAACAGAAGAAATTCAAATGCTAAAAGAAGAAGACAGATATCGATATAAATCATCGATAGAAGAACCTCCGAAATTAGAGTTAAAACCACTTCCAAACCATTTGGAATACGCTTATTTACATGGTGAATCTGAATTACCTGTAATAATATCGTCTTCTCTTACTGAAAATGAGAAATCACAACTCATTTCTGTGTTGAAAGCTCATAAACCAGCCATTGCATGGAAGATTCATGATATTAAAGGAATAAGTCCTTCGTATTGCACACATAAAATCCTTATGGAAGAAGGTCATAAAACGTATGTGCAACGCCAACGAAGACTAAATCCTAATATGCAAGATGTAGTTAAGAAAGAGATTATTAAACTGCTAGATGCAGGTTTGATATATCCAATCTCTGATAGTCCATGGGTAAGCCCAGTTCAATGCGTGCCTAAGAAGGGTGGCATGACTGTCATTACAAATGAGAAAAATGAGCTTATTCCTACTAGGACTATAACAGGATGGCGTGTATGTATTGATTATAGAAAATTAAATGACGCCACCAGAAAAGATCACTTTCCCTTACCTTTCATAGATCAAATGTTGGAAAGATTAGCCGTAAATAGTTACTATTGTTTTCTAGATGGATTTTCCGGATATTTTCAAATTCCAATAGCACCCGAAGACCAAGAGAAAACCACATTTACGTGCCCTTATGGTACTTTTGCTTACAAACGCATGCCATTTGGACTTTGTAACGCCCCTGCAACCTTTCAAAGGTGTATGATGGCGATTTTTCACGACATGATAGAAGAATGCATGGAAGTATTCATGGATGACTTTTCAGTCTTCGGTGATACATTTAAATCATGTCTAGTTAATCTGGAACTAATGCTAATTAGATGCGAACAATCAAATCTAGTACTTAATTGGGAGAAGTGCCATTTCATGGTTAAAGAAGGCATCGTTCTTGGACATAAAATTTCAAAAGAAGGAATTGAAGTGGATAGAGCTAAAGTAGATGTAATTGCTAAACTTCCACATCCCACCAATGTTAGAGGAGTTAGGAGTTTTCTAGGGCATGCCGGTTTTTACCGACGTTTCATAAAAGATTTTTCAAAAATTGCCACTCCTATGAATAAACTCCTAGAAAAGGATGCGCCATTCATCTTTTCAGATGAGTGTATCAAATCTTTTAATATTCTTAAAGAAAAACTCACTAATGTGCCGATCATGATAACACCAAATTGGAATCTACCATTTGAACTAATGTGCGATGCAAGTGATTTTGCAATGGGAGCCGTTTTAGGACAAAGGATTGAAAAACGATTTCAACCTATATATTATGCTAGTAAGACATTACAAGGAGCACAAACGAACTCTACAACTACTGAAAAAGAACTCCTTGCTATTGTCTTTGCTTTTGACAAATTTCGATCATATCTCGTTCTAGCAAAAACGGTGGTCTATACCGACCATTCTGCTCTTAGATACCTATTTTCAAAACAAGATGATAAACCAAGATTAATCCGTTGGATCTTACTCTTACAAGAGTTTGATATTGAAATCCGAGATAAAAGAGGAGTAGAAAATCTTGCCGCTGATCATCTTTCTCGTCTTGAAAATCCCGAATTAGAAGTTCTAAATGAATCGGCCATACAAGACAACTTTCCTGATGAATATCTATTGAAGATAGATTATAATGAAATCCCATGGTTTGCAGACTATGCAAACTACTTAGTTTGTGGATTCCTTGAAAAAGGATTATCGTACCAAAGACGAAAGAAATTCTTCAGTGATATAAAACACTATTTCTGGGAAGATCCACATCTGTTTAAAAGTTGTCCCGATGGAATAATACGCCGATGTGTATTTGGAGATGAAGCTAGTAAAATTTTAAACCATTGTCACACAGGACCAACAGGAGGGCATTATGGGCCTCAACTAACAGCAAGAAAAGTTTATGAAGCTGGATTCTATTGGCCTACAATTTACAAAGACGCACACCTTCTTTGCAAATCCTGTGATGCATGTCAAAGGGCCGGAAAAATAAGTCAACGTGATGAAATGCCACAAAATGTCATCCAAGTATGTGAAGTATTTGACATTTGGGGTATTGACTTTATGGGTCCATTTCCAAAATCTAATAATAATCTATATATACTCGTAGCCATTGATTATGTATCTAAATGGGCGGAAGCACAAGCTCTCCCAACTAACGATGCACGAGTTGTAGTCAACTTTTTAAAACGTCTTTTTGCAAGGTTTGGAACACCGAAAGCTTTAATAAGTGATCGGGGTACTCATTTCTGTAATAATCAACTTGAGAAAGTTCTTAAAAGATATGGAGTAACTCATAAAATCTCCACCGCATATCATCCACAAACAAGTGGACAAGTTGAAAATACCAACCGAGCTTTAAAACGTATTCTAGAGAAAACCGTAGGATCAAATCCGAAGGAATGATCCATTAAATTGGAGGATGCACTCTGGGCTTTTAGAACAGCCTACAAAACTCCAATTGGAACCACACCTTTTAGACTTGTTTATGGAAAAGCATGTCATCTTCCAGTAGAAATTGAACACAAAGCATTTTGGGCTTTGAAGACATGTAATCTTGATTTACATGAAGCCGGACGTCTACGATTAAGTCAACTAAACGAATTAGAAGAATTAAGACATGAAGCATACGAAAATTCATTAATCTATAAAGAAAGAACGAAGAAATGGCATGATAAAAGAATCAGAAGTTCAAAAGAATTTAAAGAAGGAGACAGAGTTCTTCTTTTCAATTCACGATTCAAGCTATTTCCTGGAAAATTGAAATCAAGATGGTCTGGACCATTCATAGTCAAAAGAGTTTTCCCATACGGAACGATAGAATTAATAAATTCAAATGGGATTGAATTTAAGGTTAATGGTCACAGAGTTAAACATTATATACATGGTCCGATGGAAGTCGACAGCGAAGTTAATCACAATTTCAACACCACAGCTACCTAAGTGTGGGGAGATTCGAATGTTCTAAAAAGATAATGCTGTCTAAAGTAATTTGTTCTGTTCTCGTGTAGTTCCGAGAATGGAATCCGATTGGTCTTTTCCGCTAGCAGACACTAAAGAACTAGTTTTCTCCCTCCATTCTGAATTTTTATTTTTTTTAGGTTTTATTTGAAATTAATATGCATTTTAATTTATGTTTTATTGTGATTTTAAAAAACAAAATTTACTTTATTTCTTTAAGTTAAAAAAATGATTTCTAAAATTCGTCGTGAGTTAAAGACTAGGTCGTTGAGCCGAAATTGCTTTACCCGAGGGCGGGGCGACAAATTTTGTTATCATTTAATTTTATTGATCTAAAGTATGCAAAAAAAAAAATATATTATATTAATTTTTGAACGTAGGGGTTATATACCAAACTTCAAAAATATGTATATATGTTTGTATTTTATGTTATGTACACAACAGGGTAAAACAGCGCACTTTCAAAGACTGTCATTAAGTTCAACAAAAAGCTACTAATTTTGATGACAAGGCGCAAAATATCAAATGTGATGTAAAATAATATGCTTACAAACTGGGTATTTTTAATCACTTTTATACACTAATCACCCTCATGAATTTATAATTATAGTCTGATTTCATGCAAATGAGGGCATTGCATGATCTCAAGTGTGGGGAAGGGTTATAAATTCTCTCGGGTTTGCACTTGGTTTATTTGCCAAATTTTGTGAAAATTTGAAAAATTTTCAACTAAATGAACTCAAAATCATGTTTATACATATTTATGAACGATGAAAACTAGGTGTTAATACCGAAATTATCGTTACCTCGAAAAGAACATAAATTGAGAAACAACTTAAAACGCTTGAATTCATTTAAAATGGAATAAAGGAGAATAAAAAGGCAAAGAAAAAAACTAAGTGTGGGGAGAATGTACCATGTTATTCAATTAAAAACTATCTATCACATGTTTTTGTACAAGATTATTGCAGGTACTTTTGCTTTGGACGATACTAATCAGTTTTACCCTGTTTACTGTAATACTTTTGAAAGAAAGATGGATCTACACGATGAATCAATTCCATCATTAAAATGAAGTAAAGTCTTCCGAAAAAGACACGCGCTTCTTGATTTAGGTCATGAAGTTGTCGTCCAGACCAGCTGTAGGTTGACGAAAAATCTAGAAAAGTCATCTCTAAAATCAGCAGGAAATCCACCGACCTCAGCATTAAACAGGGTCGCCAAGTGGTCAGATTTATCCTAACCATGAGAAGGATTTATCTCGTACAATGGGGGGGCACCATGCAAATTAGCTGGATAAGACTAATGAATCAGATCCCCAGAAAGGATAATCTCCTTAAAGATTAAAAATCAGCTTTTAAGACTGATATTACTCAATCCTAGAGATTGACCTTAAAGATTGAGAATTACAAACTCATGGAATTCGATGATATCTAAACTCGAGCTTAAACGAGAAAATATTTTGATCAAAATTACAAACCGATTTGTTTTCTGAAAACCCTATTTTCAATGCGTTCATTACCATTGAACGTAAAATCCTAGGAATTCACCTGGAATTCATTAGGTCACCTGAACTAAATCGGGTGTCAACCGTAAGAACGGTGGTTGCATAGTGGTCAAAGACAGGACCTTGTGCCAGACCGAAAAATTATAAGGGTGAGCTTTACTATTGCTCCTACCAAGGATAGTAATTGCGTCCGACACGTTATAGACCATAATCAAAAGCATGTCACGGGACATTGCCTTAACAGTTGCTTGTTCAACGCTTTCCTTTACAACCGGACGGTAGTTTGCCGAAAGGTAATATACGGAACAAGTAAACTGGACGTGTTGCTTTCCTAATACAAGGTTAGCAAGTGGGTGACACAAAACAGCAAGTTTTGAGCTAAAATTTTCAATTCTGAAACCCACCAAACCCACAAAAATATTTTGCAAACACCGGTAAAGGGTTATCCCGGAAAACTTATCTAGGGTAAAAACTAGATTTAATTTTCAAAAGATCAAATGTTTTCATAAAGATCCAATTTCCTTAATGGATCTAAATTTTTATAGTCATGTGGGACTGTAAACCATATCGTTACTACCATTGTTTATATCGCCGTATAGAAATCACTGATGTACAAAGTGTGAAGAATAAAGAAGTGATTCTTGTATTTCAAGATGATATTGCTTGAGGACAAGCAACGCTCAAGTGTGGGAATATTTGATAATGCTAAAAACGAACATATATTTCATAGCATTATTCCTCAAGAAAGACAAGCTTTTAGTTGCAATTGTTCTATTTACAAGTGATATTCGTTTAAATAATAAAAGGTGAAGACAAAAGACAGATTCGACGAATTGAAGACGCAAACGACCAAAAAGCTCAAAAGTACAAAAGACAATCAAAAAGGTTCCAATTATTGATAAGAAACATCTCGAAATTACAAGAGTACAAGATTCAAAACGCAAAGTACAAGATATTAAATTGTACGCAAGGACGTTTGAAAATCCGGAACCAGGACCAGAGTCAACTCTTAACGCTCGACGCAACGGACTAAAAATTACAAGTTAACTATGTATATAAATATAATATAATATATAATTAATTATATTAATTATATATATATTATATTTATAAATAAAAAAACCGTCGGCAGAGAAAGACTCCAAGGACTGAGCTGTAAATTCATTCTCCGCGACTCGCGGAGTTTGAAGAGGATTTTACCGCGAGTCGCGGAGCCCCAAAAATCGACTCTGCCTATAAAGCAAACCGAATTCTGATCATTTTTCATAATCTTTTTCTCTCTTCTCTCATATGTAAACGATATATATATATATAATTTATATTTTAATTTTAATTTTAATTATAATTCTAATAATAAGGGTATGTTAGCGAATATTGTAAGGGTGTAAGTCGAAATTCTGTCCGTGTAACGCTACGCTATTTTTAATCATTGTAAGTTATGTTCAACCTTTTTATATTAATGTCTCGTAGCTAAGTTATTATTATGCTTATTTAATCTGAAGTAATCATGATGTTGGGCTAATCACTAAAATTGGGTAATTGGGCTTTGTACCATAATTGGGGTTTGGACAAAAGAACGACACTTGTAGAAATTAGACTATGGGCTATTAATGGGCTTTATATTTGTTTAACTAAATGATAGTTTGTTAATGTTAATATAAAGATTTACAATTGGACGTCCCTATAAATTACCATATACACTCAATCGGACACGATGGGCGGGGTATTTATATGTACGAATAATCGTTCATTTAACCGGACACGGGAATGGATTAATAGCCACTAGAATAATTAAAACAGGGGTGAAATTACATTCAAGGGTAATTGGTGTAATTGTTAACAAAGTAGTAAAACCTTGGTTTACACGCAGTCGATAACCTGGTGTATTCATTAAACAAAGTATTAAAACCTTGTTACAATTCGAATCCCCAATTAGTTGGAATATTTAACTTCGGGTATAATAATAATTTGACGAGGACACTCGCACTTTATATTTATGACTGATGGACTGTTATGGATAAAAACCAGACGGACATATTAAATAATCCAGGACAAAGGACAATTAACCCATGGGCATAAAACTAAAATCAACACGTCAAACATCATGATTACGGAAGTTTAAATAAGCATAATTCTTTTATTTCATATTTAATTTCCTTTATTTTATATTTAATTGCACTTCTAATTATCGCACTTTTATTTATTGTTATTTAATCGCACTTTTAATTATCGTACTTTTTAATTATCGCAAGTTTATTTTATCGCACTTTTATTATTCGCAATTTCATTATCGTTATTTACTTTACGATTTAATTTAAGTCTTGTATTTATTTTATATTTTACATTAGGTTTTAACTGCGACTAAAGTTTTAAAATCGACAAACCGGTCATTAAACGGTAAAAACCCCCCTTTATAATAATAATATTACTTATATATATATTTGTATTTTTATAAAAGTAAACTAATATAGCGTTGAGCTTTGTTTAAAGATTTCCCTGTGGAACGAACCGGACTTACTAAAAACTACACTACTGTACGATTAGGTACACTGCCTATAAGTGTTGTAGCAAGGTTTAAGTATATCCACAAGTGTCGTTCTTTTGTCCAAACCCCAATTATGGTACAAAGCCCAATTACCCAATTTTAGTGATTAGCCCAACATCATGATTACTTCGGATTAAATAAGCATAATAATAACTTAGCTACGAGACATTAATATAAAAAGGTTGAACATAACTTACAATGATTAAAAATAGCGTAGCGTTACACGGACAGAATTTCGACTTACACCCTTACAATATTCGCTAACATACCCTTATTATTAGAATTATAATTAAAATTAAAATTAAAATATAAATTATATATATATATATATATCGTTTACATATGAGAGAAGAGAGAAAAAGATTATGAAAAATGATCAGAATTCGGTTTGCTTTATAGGCAGAGTCGATTTTTGGGGCTCCGCGACTCGCGGTAAAATCCTCTTCAAACTCCGCGAGTCGCGGAGAATGAATTTACAGCTCAGTCCTTGGAGTCTTTCTCTGCCGACGGTTTTTTTATTTATAAATATAATATATATATAATTAATATAATTAATTATATATTATATTATATTTATATACATAGTTAACTTGTAATTTTTAGTCCGTTGCGTCTAGCGTTAAGAGTTGACTCTGGTCCTGGTTCCGGATTTTCGAACGTCCTTGCGTACAATTTAATATCTTGTACTTTGCGTTTTGAATCTTGTACTCTTGTAATTTCGAGACGTTTCTTATCAATAATTGGAACCTTTTTGATTGTCTTTTGTACTTTTGAGCTTTTTGGTCGTTTGCGTCTTCAATTCGTCGAATCTGTCTTTTGTCTTCACCTTTTATTATTTAAACGAATATCACTTGTAAATAGAACAATTGCAACTAAAAGCTTGTCTTTCTTGAGGAATAATGCTATGAAATATATGTTCGTTTTTAGCATTATCAATGACTGCAAAAAGAGTGTGGTAACCTCCAGGGACTTTGACAGTATAGAATATTCAGGGGAGGAACATATTCTCTTTATAGCAACAGGGCAGATCTCATACTACGATGACATTAAGGAGGTAATGTCACTTGATACTTTTTTCTAACTAAACTATGTTGGCTCTTAACTAATGAATATTTAATTCTTAATAGTATGTATCGAATATTCATATGGAGTTTCCACGGGTACCGAGTAGCCTACAGTTGATTTACCCTCATGCTCTGCATAAGAAGTTGAATGCGGCTGAAAAGAAGATAAAGACATCTAAAAAGAAGTTGAAGGCAGCTCAAGAGACTAGTGGGTTGAACAAAGGAGGAAAACTCAAGCTGGCAGCTCAAGAGAGTGGTGGGTTGAACTTGAGCATAGGAGAAAAAATCAAGCTGGCAGCTCAAGAGAGTAGTGGGTTGAACTTGAACAAATCAAGATGGGAGCTAAAGAGAGTAGTGGGATGAACAAAGGAGACAAACGCAAGCTGGCAGCTCAAGAGACTAGTGGGTTTAAGAAAGGAGGAAAACTCAAGATGGAAGCTGAAGAGAGTAGCAGGATGAACAAAGGAGAAAAAACGCAAGCTGAGTGCTCAAGAGACTAGTGGGTTTAAGAAAGGAGAAAAACTCAAGCTGGGAGCTGAAGAGAGTAGCGTGATGAACAAAGGATGAAAAAGCAAGCGTTGAAAAAGGGGTCTATAAAATGCCTAATAAAAATCTTCGGTACTGTATGAGATTGTAAAAAGGTTACTACTCTTTACCATGTGCGGAGCTTTTGTGTTTTGTGTGTGACTTGTCATATTCTCTATTGATAGCCTAGACTTGCCATTTAACTCTTGATGTATACCTATTAAGTATTTTACCATTTATCATGTGGGTTTATAAAGTGAACTCTGTTTTGGTTTATAACATTTACATATCGGTTTTGTTACTAGATGAAGATGCTCCAGATTATACTATTTTGTTTAAGTTAAATTCTTGATTTTTGAAGTAGATATGCTTGAATGAATATAGAATTTTTTTAGTATATCTGGATTTTGGGTTCTTGATTTATGTCGAGTATATTTGGGGTGTGTTTTGTGTAGATCTTAGTTCAGCTGGTGTACACGAAATCTTGGATTTTGCTGTAGTCAACTAATCAAGTGTGATACCCCCAAATAGGGCCTGGGGAATTTGTGTCTAATTATATCAAATCACAGTTATATAAACGAGAACGACTCTACATGAGACGTTTTGTTGAGTTTTGCAGCGAAAGATAAATATGTCTTTAATTGATATGATATGTAATGAAGACTCCAAGCATAGCAAGCAATCATCATCAAAGCAGTAGATATACAGCGGAAGCAATATTTGAGTACCTGAGAATAAACATGCTTAAAAAGTCAACACGAGGTTGAGTGAGTTCATAGGTTTGTCATAAATAATGATTTAAGTAATAGATATAGACCACAAGATTTAATAAAGTAGATCTCGCAGATCCAAAAGTTGATCTCCCGCAGGATCAAAAAGTTATGCCAGTGCGTGATATTTAAACTAAACGTTGTTTGCCCCGTGACAAGTTGTTTTGTCCTTGTCGTTTAATTTCATTATCAAGTAATACAAAGACTTAGTCAAATGTATCGGGGACGTTACTCCCGATAGGCCTATCCCCAATAATTAAGAATGCCGCAGCAATTAAAAATATCACTGTAGGGACTTAGTCGGACATAGCCGGGTATAGCATAGTTTTAACAGTTGGTACTGATATTTAGACTAGACTTTAAAGTTTGCCCCGTAACAAGTTATCGTTTATACTTGTCAGTTGGGGACTTGCTGGTCATAGCCCAACATATCACAGTTTAATAGTTGGTACTTGTATTTAGACTAGACTTTCAAGTTTGCCCCGTAACAAGTTATCGTTTATACTTTTCGGTTGGGGACTTGCTGGTCATAGCCCAACATATCATAGTTTAATAGTTGATAAGTGTAAAACAGTTATAAAAGTTGCGCATGTATTCTCAGCTCAAAAATGTAAAGAGTAAAAGGGATCATATGAAACTCACGATACGATAGTTTGTATGATATGCGTATGATAACACTTGAACAAGTACAGAGATGTCCTCGGATTCACGAACCTATATTAAGTTTATATATTAAAATCTATAATTGTAACTGAACAATTATTTTATTAATGGTGAAATTGTTATTGTTGTTTCAATAAATTATATGTTTTATTAAACTATTTTAATTAACTGATTTATTGATAATTGATATATAATAAGTATAATACATATGACTTAATACTTATTTAGTAAAATAATAATAATAGTAAATAATAAGAATAATAATAATAATGATAGTAATAATAATAAAGTAAAAGTTTTAATATTATTGTTAAGATAGAAATGTAGTTTTAATAAAAATAACACTTTTAATAATAAGGTTAATCATATTGGTGATAATAATGACAACATTAATAATAATACTTATATTAATGATAATAAATAAATTATGATAATTTTAATAAAGATAATAATAACAAAATGATATTTTTATTTAAAAAAATGTTAATTTAAATGATAATACCAAGGATAGATTTAAAAGTAATAATATTTTTAGTAATAATAATAATAATAATGATTAATAATAAATAAAAGAATAGAGTTGAAAACTACCTTAGGAGTTTCTCTAAAAATAATATGCCCAAGACGGGGCTCGAACCCGTGACCTCTCGAAATCTGCTAACAGCCTACACCACTCTACTGCCTTCTGTTTTTCTGATTAACTCTATATTTATATAAATATAACTCGTATTAATATGTTCTATCTTCTTCTTCTTCGTAATTAATCGACCAGAGACTTCCTTACACTAACCAATCTTTTGATTGTTTGTTTTAGGACTTTCCAAATAAATTAAAATCAATATAAATTGAGTGTAAAAAATAAATAAAAATACTGCTTCTGCTTCAGTTCACGAAAAAGAAAAAAAACAAGATCGTGATTTTGAGATTTAGGCTGTTTTGGCTTTCGATCAAAACATGAATTAGTTTGAAAATCACTCAAAGAAGCTATTGGAATTATCAATTTATCTTGAAATATCAAAACGAATCCGAATTTCACCAAGAACACAACCTTTGACTTTTTATTTCGAAACTTTGACTCCAAAATTGGAATTCAATACAATGAATTGGAACTTGGGATTTTACAGGAAGGTTGAGTAAATTATTCCTAACAAAACTGCAATTAAAGAATTTGAAATGTTTTTCGAAATTAAGGTTTTTAAAAATTGAAACAGAAACAGAGTTATCGAGCTATATTTTTTTTCTTCTGTTTTGATTTTCAGTTAATGCAATTACACCCTTATATAACGATAATGATTATGTTTTTCAGATGTGTAAAGCAGAGATTTCTATTATTGTTTATTGATAATGGTCTACTGGTTATCAGGATCAATCAAGAACAAAATAAAATAAAAATAAAAAGAAATTTCACGATGGATAAAAAAAATAAAAAGGCAGAGTCACGATAAAATATATATATAGATCTTGACCTAATTTAGGTATTAGGTCTGTATCTTTTTTTTAAAAAAAAATATTACTGATAAAAATTTGTATTAATAATTATATTAATAAAAATCCTAATAATAATAACAAGTAATAATATTATTAATGATAATACTTCTAACATTATTAATAAAAATAATAATAATGTAAATAGCAAGAATAATGATATTTCATAATATTATTAATAATAATATTATTAACAATAATTATAATAAATGATAAAGATTATAAAGATAATGATAATAATGATGTTAGTAATACTATTAATAATAATAATAATAATATCATTAATAATAAGTTGTATTAATATTAATGATATTTATAATAACCTTAATAATTTTTGTAAAAGTACTAATACTAATAATATTAATAATAATGTATTAGTATTATATTAATGATATTAATAATTATTAATAATACTGATAATAATAATAATGATTGTAGATGATAATATGGTTTAAAATAATATTAATAATAATACTAATACGTAATAATTGTTCGTGAATCATTGGTATTTCATAAAAGTTAGGTTTAATTTTAGTCAAAAATTTCCGGGTTGTTATAGTACCTACCCGTTAAAAGAAATTTTGTCCCGAAATTTAGTTGTTGCCATCAGTCGGCATTGTTCGTACATAGACAAGAATATTTATGTTTTGTTTGGTCTTCACATTCCCAGGTATGTTCGGGGCCTTGCGTGTTTTCCAACGGATAGAATATTGTTTTGTTTCAAGCGTTTAAGTCATACAAACCATAATCTCTATAGGTTCTTTTACGAAGTGCATTTTATCATTAATGCAGAGATCATTCAAAATAATGATGTTATGCAAGTCATTTCAGTAAATTGGATACATGAAATGTGTTATGAATAATATTGAGCTCATTTAAAACCTTGAGCGTTTATGCTGCAATATTAGGGCAGACAAAATAGAGAGGAGTTCATGAAAATCATAGTCATGAAATTTGATGGAGATCGTCATTCTTTACAACAAGAATGATGAATTAAAGTTTTATCGACATTAAATAATATGGATAAAGTACTTCGATTATAGAAAGAGTATGAACGAAGCTATCGCAAAAGAGTAAATGAGAAAATTAAATGTTCGCCTTAACTTTTGACGTAGTTACGATTGATTTCCGGATTTCAAGGAATTAAAGAAATCTTTATAAGATTTGATTCTCCGATAATTACGGAAATTAGGATTTTCTTTAATTAAATGCAGTGAATAGCCTTGATTGCTGTGTCTGGAATTTTGCTATAAATTTGCTTCTTCCGTTTCATTATCTTCACCACTTCTATACTTTCTTTCTCAATTCATACTTCCAAAAGTTTTGTTAATATGCTCAATCCAGTTCTTGTTCTTGACCTTATATTGGTTATCGCCACAATCATCCTTCTTTTCTAACTCCCACCAGAGGAGTCTGTTTACTTCTATTATGCTCTAGGATTTATTGTGTTTTTAGTTCTCCCGTGTCTTTATATTGTTATACGCATTGACATACACGGTTTGTAATTTTGGTGTTGTTATCGGGCTTTATATTTTCCCTTATATGTCGAAGCTTCATGCTTTTGTAAAGCAAGTAACGGTCCAGAATTCATAGGTATGAAGTTTCAAATGATCATGATATTCAAAGCAGAAGGAAAGGTAATAGCACGATTTGATTTGTCATATTACCAGAATATCCGGAAAAGACCGAATCATCAAGAAAAATATTTTCTTGATATGTTTAGAGTTTAAATAGAATGTAAGAGTCGTGTAACATGGCAAATGATGATTATAAAGTCTATGAATCATCATCTTCCATTAAAAATTTAGCATGACTTACTGTAATATAATCACGTTGGCCTGACGTCATTATATTATACTAACTCATGCTTCAATTCCCAACACTACTTCAAATCATTCATAATTTAAACTTTAATTTTACAGAATATAGAAACTAAAACAGCTTCCTTTATGATAAAGATATCGCAAAGAGATAATTAATTGCTGACAAGAATCGTTATAAAGATATCTTCAGAAATATAGAGGATATTTATAATGAAAGATACGGTGATATCTTAGAATTTCTAAGATCCAATGACGAGGAAAATTCTTTTGTTTCCTCTGCATTTAATGCTACCATATCTGAATCATTGGTTATCAATCCGAGATGGTTTCAAGAAATTTTATTTTTAGATGATTAAACGCTGATTGTAATCGTCAACGGATCTAATGGTTGACGAATAGGCGTTGTTGATTTCAAAAGTAATGAATGATAATTTCGGTAGTTTGATGTGATAATTCATTGCAGAATACGAATGAATATAATTCATGAATGTAGTAATCTTTAGGAAGATAACACCTGCTAAAGCTTTACTTGAATTCCGATATGTTAATTTCAGAATGTGTAATTGATTTTGTATGAAGATGATTATGTATCATTGTGAAGGTAGTGCATATAATTAATGATTTATGAATCGAAATTGAAGAATGTACAGTGTATTAATGTGAGATGTAAATATTTCTCGGGTATTACCTACCCGTTAAAATATTTTCACAATTAACAGTTTGTACAACAGAATTTACAATCTTTATGAAGATATACGTTCATATATGTATTCTTCAGATATAATCATGGATTTAATGAGTTAATATATATTAAACTCATCTGATTTGCGGTTTGGAACGAGAGTAAATAATCTCCAAAACCTTTAGAGATTTCATAATTGTTGCGAAATATATCGCTAATGAAGTTATGAATCAATACATTCATCGTTACACTTGATTTATTATGAAATGGAGTTTATTGTGTTGAAGCAGTGATTAACAATTGTTAAGTCATTAACGAAGGATGTACATCATAGCATATTAGTGATATGAATTAACCAAGTAGTACATACTAGTTGAGATTCACACGTGATTGCTTAGTACGACAAGATTTATTATTGTTCCAATCATATATATATATAAGGTATACATATATAATTCTTCACGAAGAATGAGTCAATACATCTTAACTCATTATTACCAATATTCCTTGGTATTTATGGGCTTATGATGTTGATGTTTGAGGTACTGAGTGTGATGTTGAGGCGTGGGATGCGGATGTTGTTATTGGTGGTGTTGATGGTACTGGTGGTTCTGGTGGTGATGCTGGTTATGCTGCTGGTGCTGCTGCTGGTGTTCGTAGGTTTCGCACCATATTCTCCAGAACCACTACTCGAGCGCGAAGCTCGTTGACTTCTTCTATTATTCCGGGATGATTGGCGGTTGGAACAAGGGGGTGAATAAGATCTAGAATCTTCGATATTATATATTCGTGACGGGATACCCTGGAAAGAAGAGAGAAAATGGTGTTTCGGACTGGTTCGCCGGTAAGTGCTTCAGGTTCTTCGCCAAGAGGTGAATTCGGTTGGTGGAAGGGATCACCTTCTTCTTGCCTCCATTGATTGAGTTGGCTACGAACCCATCCCCAATTCATCCAGAATAGATGATGGCTGATTGGTTCGTTTGTTCCGGTTACGCTACCGTGGGAGCTCGAGGAGTTCGAGAAATTCATATTATGTGTTTGGAATAGGGTTTGATATGAAATGGGTATTGAATACTTAATGATATATTCGTCTCCTTGAATACGTATTTATAGCAAAAAGATTTCCGTAATTTACGGAGGAAATTTAGGAAAAGTAGGATAGATATGATAAGATATGATGTGTCATCCATTTATATAATAATGATGGTATGACGTGTTGAGATTTGTAACCAGATATTGATTAAAGAATTTCAATTCGTATACTGTGATAACCCAATGACTTTTTCCGATTCACAAACTGATGCATAAAAGCATAAGATACGTGAATGTTTGAAGTAGTAGCAGGAGCTTGTGGACGAACCATTATCTTCAATAACATATAGAAGTTTGATAAATCTAATAGGTCATAAGTTTGAAAAAAATTTAAGTGGAATAAAGATGAATATGATATAAACGAAATACTTTATTTTAAGAACAAGGCTTTAAACAAGCCTTCTTATTACACAATTCGGGGATAGAAATAGTTTAAGGCCTATCTTTTACATAGATAGAAAATAGGAAAAAATAACTAGGAAATATTAAGATTGAAGTAGTCTTCATATTTCTTCTTTTCGTCCTCAACCTCCTTCATAAACTTCTCAAACTTGTCGTTCTTTTCCTTTTGTTCCTCATAAAGATACTTGATGTTATCATAAATATTGGAAACATCATTGTTGATTACATGGTACATGTAGTCCCTCATAGAAAGTTGACTATTCATGTGGTCTTCCTCCATCTTAAATCTAAGGTCGACTTCTTCTCTCAAATAGGCAAGAGATTGTTTTCCCCAGTGGGTATTGCGTTCTTCATCTTCCTTCACTTTCATCACCTTCTCCATCACTTTTTCGGTGTTATACTTTACAAGTTCTTCTAGCCTTTCGGTTCGAGTTTCGAATGATTTTATGATGATCTCTTTCAAGATTTTGTTTTCTTTCTCTAGGTTATTTAGACGCGCCTCTATCTGAGCGATGTTTTCACGAGATGGTGAGCTAGCCCTTTTTGATGGACCGGCTTTATCAGCAGTAGCGGTTTCAGTTTGTTTTTTCTTTAGAGATAAGTTTTTAGACGATTCCTCAATAGGCTCTTTTTCGGGCTCGTAGCCTGAGTAGTCACCATTGTAGTTAGGAAGGCTTTGAATAGCTTCCCATTTAGAAGTACTCGTTGGTTTATATACCGGTGAGTGATTAGAGCCAGAGTTAGCAGAATCAACAGGTATCGCATTTGAATGTGGTGGCATAATTGGAGAGTAGACAGAGTTCTCTGATTGGCTCGGCATTCTAAGAAATATTAAAGAATTTAATAAGCATAGTTTCTAAGGCATAGTGTAGCATTTAACAGTTAAAGGCAACAATTAAAGGCACTATGTCAGGGAAAGTTATAGTCCTACATTGCTAAGGTACCTAATTGTATAAGGCATACATAAAATGCAATCCTGGTTCCTTACAACAACCTGCTCTGATACCAATCTGTGACACCCCCAAATAGGGCCTGGGGAATTTGTGTCTAATTATATCAAATCACAGTTGTATAAACGAGAACGACTCTATATGAGACATTTTGTTGAGTTTTGCAGCGGAAGATAAATATGTCTTTAATTGATATGATATGTAATGAAGACTCCAAGCATAGCAAGCAATCATCATCAAAGCAGTAGATATACAGCAGAAGCAATATTTAAGTACCTGAGAATAAACATGCTTAAAAAGTCAACACGAGGTTGAGTGAGTTCATAGGTTTGTCATAAATAATGATTTAAGTAATAGATATAGACCACAAGATTTAATAAAGTAGATCCCGCAGATCCAAAAGTTGATCTCCCGCAGGATTAAAAAGTTTTGCCAGTGCGTGATATTTAAACTAAACGTTGTTTGCCCCGTGACAAGTTGTTCTGTCCTTGTCGTTTAATTTCATTATCAAGTAATACAAAGACTTAGTCAAATGTATCGGGGACGTTACTCCCGATAGGCCTATCCCCAATAATTAAGAATGCCGCAGCAATTAAAAATATCACTGTAGGGACTTAGTCGGACATAGCCAGGTATAGCATAGTTTTAACAGTTGGTACTGATATTTAGACTAGACTTTAAAGTTTGCCCCGTAACAAGTTATCGTTTATACTTGTCAGTTGGGGACTTGCTGGTCATAGCCCAACATATCACAGTTTAATAGTTGGTACTTGTATTTAGACTAGACTTTCAAGTTTGCCCCGTAACAAGTTATCGTTTATACTTGTCGGTTGGGGACTTGCTGGTCATAGCCCAACATATCACAGTTTAATAGTTGATACATGTAAAACAGTTATAAAAGTTGCGTATGTATTCTCAGCCCAAAAATGTAAAGAGTAAAAGGGATCATATGAAACTCACGATACGATAGTTTGTATGATATGCGTATGATAACACTTGAACAAGTACAGAGATGTCCTCGGATTCACGAACCTATATCAAGTTTATATATTAAAATATATAATTGTAATTGAACAATTATTTTATTAATGGTGAAATTGTTATTGTTGTTTCAATAAATTATATGTTTTATTAAACTATTTTAATTAACTGATTTATTGATAATTGATATATAATAAGTATAATACATATGACTTAATACTTATTTAGTAAAATAATAATAATAGTAAATAATAACAATAAAAATAATAATGATAGTAATAATAATAAAGTAAAAGTTTTAATATTATTGTTAAGATAGAAATGTAGTTTTAATAAAAATAACACTTTTAATAATAAGGTTAATCATATTGGTGATAATAATGACAACATTAATAATAATACTTATATTAATGATAATAAATAAATGATGATAATTTTAATAAAGATAATAATAACAAAATGATATTTATATTAAAAAAATGTTAATTTAAATGATAATACCAAGGATAGATTTAAAGTAATAATATTTTTAGTAATAATAATAATAATATTAATAATAATAATAATTATTAATAATAAATAAAAAAATAGAGTTGAAAACTACCTTAGGAGTTTCTCCAAAAATAATATGCCCAAGACGGGGCTCGAACCCGTGACCTCTCGAAATTCGCTAACAACCTACACCACTCTACTGCCTTCTATTTTTCTGATTAACTCTATATTTATATAAATATAACCCGTATTAATATGTTCTATCTTCTTCTTCTTCGTAATTAATCGGCCAGAGACTTCCTTACACTAACCAATCTTTTGATTGTTTGTTTTAGGACTTTCCAAATAAATTAAAATCAATATAAATTGAGTGTAAAAAAAATAAATAAAAATACTGCTTCTGCTTCAGTTCACGAAAAAGGAAAAAAAACAAGATCGTAATTTTGAGATTTAGGCTGTTTTGGCTTTCGATCAAAACATGAATTAGTTTGAAAATCACTCAAAGAAGCTATTGGAATTATCAATTTATCTTGAAATATCAAAACGAATCCGAATTTCACCAAGAACACAACCTTTGACTTTTTATTTCGAAACTTTGACTCCAAAATTGGAATTCAATACAATGAATTGGAACTTGGGATTTTACAGGAAGGTTGAGTAAATTATTCCTAACAAAACTGCAATTAAAGAATTTGAAATATTTTTCGAAATTAAGGTTTTTAAAAATTGAAACAGAAACAGAGTTATCGAGCTATATTTTTTTTTCTTCTATTTTGATTTTCAGTTAATGTAATTACACCATTATATAACGATAATGATTATGTTTTTCAGATGTGTAAAGCAGAGATTTCTATTATTTTTTATTGATAATGGTCTACTGGTTATCACGATCAATCAAGAACAAAATAAAATAAAAATAAAAAGAAATTTCACGATGGATAAAAAAAAAAGCAGAGTCATGATAAAAAATATATATATATTGCAGTAGAGATCTTGACCTAATTTAGGTATTAGGTCTGTATCTTTTTTTTTAATATTACTGATAAAAATTTGTATTAATAATTATATTAATAAAAATCCTAATAATAATAACAAGTAATAATATTATTAATGATAATACTTCTAACATTATTAATAAAAATAATAATAATGTAAATAGCAAGAATAATGATATTTCATAATATTATTAATAATAATATCATTAACAATAATTATAATAAATGATAAAGAGTATAATGATAATGATAATAATCATGTTAGTAATACTATTAATAATAATAATAATATAATTAATAATAAGTTGTATTAATATTAATGATATTTATAATAACCTTAATAATTTTTGTAAAAGTACTAATACTAATAATATTAATAATAATGTATTAGTATTATATTAATGATATTAATAATTATTAATAATACTGATAATAATAATAATGATTGTAGATGATAATATGGTTTAAAATAATATTAATAATAATACTAATACGTAATAATTGTTCGTGAATCGTTGGTATTTCATAAAAGTTAAGTTTAATTTTAGTCAAAAATTTCCGGGTTGTTATATCAAGAAACACGACTCTAGGTGGTAAGAAGGGTGGTAATAAATTTGGGTTAAAACATACCAATTTTTCTTACTAACTAGTTACGATTGAGTTTAAGATCACTTCCAAACATCCTCATGTTTTAGGCGGTGTCCATATTTAAATTATCAATGGAGTATTTATTTTTAAATTTTATTATTATTATTATTATTATTATTATTATTATTATTATTATTATTATTATTATTATTATTATTATTATTATTATAATTATTATTATTATTATTATTATTATTATATTAATATTATTAATATTATTAATATTAATATTTTTATTATTATTATTATTATTATTATTATTATTATTATTATTCAAATGGTATCAGAGCCAGACATCTTTTCGAATCTTCTGGGCTATATCTCATTGGTTTGACTCTTATATCTTTATCTTTATCCTTCATTTCTAATTTTGCCATTATTTGGTTTTTATTCTAAAATTGTAATATATTTTCACTATAACATTTCTTTAACTTTTCTTCTAGGAGAACTAAGGTATATACCAACCTTTTAAGATTTTCAAATATATAAAGTCTTTAACATAATAATCAGTCTGTAAATATAAATAAATAAAATGCAGGTGTTCGTGTACTTATCTGAAATGTCATGATGACTGCATAAAGAGTGTGGTAACCTCCAGGGACTTTGACAGCATAGAATATTCAGGGGAGGAACGTATGCTCTTTATAGCAATAGGGCAGATCCATACTACGATGACATTAAGGAGGCAATGTCACTTTATACTTTTTTTTCTAACTAAACTATGTTGGCTCTTAACTGATGAATATTTAATTCTTAATAGGATGTACCGAATATTCATATGGAGTTTCCACGGGTACCGAGTAGCCTACAGTTGATTTACCCCCGTGCTCTGCATAAGAAGTTGAATGCAGCTGAAAATAAGCTAAAGACATCTAAAAAGAAGTTGAAGGCAGCTCAAGAGACTAGTGGGTTAAACAAAGGAGGAAAACTCAAGGTGGCAGCTCAAGAGACTAGTGGGTTGAACTTGAGCATAGGAGAAAAAATCAAGCTGGCAGCTCAAGAGAGTAGTGGGTTGAACTTGAACAAATCAAGATGGGAGCTGAAGAGACTAGTGGGTTTAAGAAAGGAGGAAAACTCAAGATGGGAGCTGAAGAGAGTAGCAGGATGAACAAAGGAGAAAAATGCAAGCTGGCAGCTCAAGAGACTAGTGGGTTTAAGAAAGGAGGAAAACCCAAGCTGTGAGCTGAAGAGAGTAGCGTGATGAACAAAGGATGAAAAAGCAAGCATTGAAAAAAGGGTCTATAAAATGCCTAATAAAAATCTTCGGTACTGTATGAGATTGTAAAAAGGTTACTATTGTTTACCATGTGGGGCACTTTTGTGTTTTGTGTGTGACTTTTCATATTCTCTATTGATTGCTTAGACTTGCCATTTAACTATTGATGTATACCTATTAAGTATTTTACCATTTACCATGTGGGTTTATAAAGTGAATTCTGTTTTGTTTTATAACATTTACATATTGGTTTTGTTACTAGATGAAGATGCTCCAGGTTATACTATTTTGTTTAAGTTGAATTCTTGATTTTTGAACTAGATTGCTTGAATGAATATAGATTTTTTTTTTTTTTGAATATATCTGGATTTTGGGTTCTTGAGTTTTGTCGAGTATATTTGGGGTGTGTTTTGTGTAGATCTTAGCTCAGCTGGTGTACACGAAATCTTGGATTTTGCTGTAGTCAACTAATCAAGAAACACAACTCTAGGTGGTAAGATGGGTGGAAATAAACTTGGGTTGAAACATATCTGTGATGACCCGAAAATTTCTGACCAAATTTAAACTTAATCTTTGTATGATTAACATTTTCGACACGATAAGCAAAGTCTGTAAAACTGAATCTCAAAATTTTTGAACTACTTTTATATATTTAAATACCCTTCGGTTGTTTTCGACGATTCGCAAATAATTATATGTAAATAGATACATATATACTATAACTTGAAAAGGTAACAATGTATTAATTATTTGATACCGTACATTAAACTTATTGGTTTAAATATTTATTTGAATATATATGATAAGTTGAAATATTTATTATTAAAATTTATTTATAAATAACTTCCAATGTGTATTTAAAAACTGATTTATGTATATTAAAAAGATATATACATATATATATAATTTCAAGTTATTTAGTAAACGATAGTAACATTTTCAAATTGCTACAGTACCCAAAATGCTACAGTATTTTTGAAAATAACTATTTGCTACAGTGAATTGCTACAGTAACTTTGCTACAGTGGTATAGTTTATGGATGATTTAAGACTATATTTTGACAAAGGTACGAGTCACGAAATGTAAAATGCAAGTTTTCTAAGCGTACGAAAATGCGTTCGAGAAACCAGAACCGGAACATAAGTCGAGTGACGACGTACGACATATCGGAACAAAAATTACAAGTCAACTATGTACGTGAATTTAATATAATATATAATTAATTATATAAATTATATATTAATATTTATATTATGTCGACAAAGATAAAAACAAACGAACGTGACAATTGGCCATGCGATCGCATGGCCATATGCCCATGAAACCATGCGATCGCATGGCCATATGCCCATGAAACCATGCGATCGCATGGAAGGAGAAATCAGGCCACACTATAAAAGCTCGACCATTTCTACTTCTGATTTAATTTAATTTTACTCCGTATTATTTAAATTATTTAAATTATTATTATTATTATTATTATTATCAATAAGATTATTATTAATCTTATTATTTTTTATTATTAGTGTTATTATTTTTGCGATACAAAAATAATAATGTACATAAAATATTACGACGGAGTGCTGTCCAAGTAATTTTCAAAACGAATTTCCGAGCGAGCTAGAGCTAAGGAAAATATGGGCTATTACTAAGGAAATTATGGGTAATGTTCGGGGGTATTTTTGTGAATCAAACCTAGTGTTTATCATCTCCGATGCGTCTACGTGTTTTCCTGCAATATTGTATATCAATATTAAACAGTGAGTTTCATATGATCCCTTTTACTCAATATATTTTTGGGCTGAGAATACATGCGACTGTTTATAAATACTAAAAATACTAGATTTATATGCGTGAGTTTCATTTGCTCCCTTTTTAATTGCTTTTGCAATCTATATTTTTGGGCTGAGAATACATGCAAATGCTTTATTAACTGTTTTACAATATTTATATGCATGAGTTTCATATGCTCCCTTTTTAATTGCTTTTGCAATATATATTTTTGGGCTGAGAATATATGCACTTTATTTTAAACGCAATGGATACAAGTACATACTAAATTCTACACCGAGTTTGAACCGAAAATCTCTTAGTTTTGGTAACTAGTAACTGCAGGTTATAAAAACTGGTGGGCGCGAGTAGTTATATATGGATCCATAGGGCTTGACATCCCCGTCTGTTCCAGGTATAGAAACCCTAGCCTGAACTATAAAACAGACGTATGCTATTTGAGTTTAGTACACGTTGGTTTGAGTGTATTGTACATGTTGGTTGCATGTATGTTAAAAAAGGGGTACTTATTATAGACGTTAAAGCTTAGTTACCAGGGTGCTCAATTTTGTAGAACCGATTGATAAACGTTAAGGATGAAACAACTGAAATCTTGTGGTCCACCTTTTATGTAAAACCTATTGATAAACGTTTTGAATAAAACAACTGAGATCTTGTGATCAATGAAATGTTAAAACATATTGATAAACGTTTTGAATGAAACAACTGAACTTTTGTAATCCACATTGATATACGGATTATGTGTAATATTAAAACTATGAACTCACCAACCTTTGTGTTGACACTTGAAGCATGTTTATTCTCAGGTTTCTAGATGTCTTCCGCTGTTTGCTTATACGTGATACAAGATATGTGCTTGGAGTCATACATGCTATATACAAGAAACTTGCATTCACCAAACCATTACCATGTACCTTATTTTGACTGTATTGTCAACAGATGTATTATTGTAAACCATTTAAATGGTGATTTTCTATACGTAGGAATCATCAGATGTTAAAAACCTGGAATTTATATATTCATTTATGAAATACCTTCTCAAACGAATGCAATGTTACAAAACGTATCACATAGAGGTCAAAACCTCGCAATGGGACCAGATGTTGATGTATTCGTCCAGGTGGATTAGGACGGGTCATCACAATATCAATTTTTCTTACTAACTAGTTACGATTGAATTTGAGATCACTTCCAAACATCCTCATGTTTTAGGCGTGTCCATATTTAAATTATCAATGTGTATATCATTCAATTACAAAGACATTATTAGCAATGGAGTATTTATTTTTGAATTTCATTATTATTATTAATATTATTGATATTATTAATATTATTAATGTTATTAATATTATTAATATTATTATTATTGTTATTATTATTCTTATTCTTATTATTATTATTCAAATGGTATCAGAGCCACAAATCTTTTCAGATCTTCTGGGCTATATCTCATAGGTTTGACTCTTATATCTATATCTTTATCCTTCATTTCTAATTTTTCCATTATTTGGTTTTTATTCCAAAATTGTAATGGATTTTCACTATAAAGTTTCTTTAACTTTTCTTTTAAATTTTCTATATTTATATCTAATTTTCTTAAATTTACCTGGTACTTCAAAAGTTTTTCTCCCTGACATATTAGGATAGGTAAACTTTTCCATATAACTAGTTTTCTTTATATCCAATATCTTATTAATTTAGCCCTGGTTTAAAATTAAGAGGAAAATGTCTTGAATAGGCCTTTTTTATTTTCTTAACTACAATTAATCTATGACAAGACGTCTTTAAGATTAATTGGTATGTTAACAAATCAAAAGTTACTTTAATAAATCTTTGTAGGAAATTATTTCCTAATAACACATGTGAACCAGTATTATGAAAATAAAAAGGAGAACATTTTACTATAAATGATCCGATTAAAATTAAAGGTTCTTTATTCCTCTATTTAAAAAAATAATATTTCTTAAAAATGAAATTTTTCTAAAAGGTTATAAATCTTGGTGGTATTTTTCAGGAAAGCATTCAGGTTTACATACGCAAACACCTGCTCCACTATCAATAAAAGCAGCAAAATATTATGCCTTGTAATCTTTATATGTAATTCCTATTGAGATATAAATACCTACAGGACTCGTCATTTTGGTATATATATTAATTTTTGATTAAATGTTATCTTTAATCCATAGGAACTTATCTGATATGGTTTAACATTTTCTAAAAATGTTAATCCCGATAATATTTCTAAAGGATCATCGCCACTTTCATTTTCTATCAACAATCTTACGGGTATTTTATCTTTTCCAAATTATAGAATAGTTTCAATGGCTTCAGTTATTTCATGCATATCACCATTAAAATTTTTATATTGGGGGAGGTTCACTTAATTTATATCCTATTAACTTTTCACACAAATTACGATTTATATAATTAGAATTTACTCATGTATTTATTAATATTTTTACACTAGAAAAATTAATACCGTTATAATATTCTCCTTGAATTTTGTAATTTTTTAAAAGTTCATCCTTCTCTAATATTACGTTAAATATATTTGAAGTAAATAATCTTTCTATGGGGTGAGTAATGACTTCTTTATTGGAGAATGACATTCTGGGAGCTATTTGGTTATTCAATAATAATGGTTTATCTTGTAAATCTAAATTTAGTGGTCGACTATCTATTTCTTCAATTCTAGCTAAAGTAGGTATCTATATTTGGCATACTTCACTAAATAAAAAAGGAAAGTCTATTGTATCTTTAATCGTAAAGCAATCAGAATGATGTGTATTTGATATAGCATATGATATTGCATAAGTTATGGAATAAGGTTTATTATTTTGTTTAAAGAAATTCTTTCTCTTAAAATCTTGTTATAGACTTAGGGTTTTATCAAAATCTCTATCTTGTATATTATAAGATATCCTAGGATATATATTGAACTTAAGTCTCCCATATTGTAAGTTTCCTCTTAAAATTCCTAAACATGCTTCTTCTCTATTTTGGATTCTATTATCCATTATTGCTAAATCTTTGGGAGTGTCTATTCCATCTTTAAAAGTAGATTTTATAATTATCTGAATAGCTCCTATATAGACCTAACCCAGAGTATTTCTAATACTTGATTTTATGTTTTGTAATTTATTTTGCATATCCTTTTTAGATAGTAAAGGTATCATAAATTTATTATATGTTATATTTATATCTAGTGCTCTTTCTTGGATATTTAATCCGTAAAATAAATTATGATTTATGGGTCTTATCCTTAGTTTTTGCAAAGTATTTATTTTAAAACCAGAATAATTAGATAATGAAAAATGTTCATGTTGTATTTTTTTTTTTTACTTCTTTTTGTCTATTAATTCATCTTGTCTGTATTAACCTAAATATTCATTTTGTTCATTTATAACATCTTTATCTGTATTGGTATAGCTAGTAGATGCTATATGTAGTGACCCGAACTTTTCCATGTTTATATATATTAATTGAGATTGATATTTACATGATTAAATGTTTCCAACATGTTAAGCAATCAAACTTGTTAAGACTTGATTAATTGAAATATGTTTCATATAGACAATTGACCACCCAAGTTGACCGGTGATTCACGAACGTTAAAACTTGTAAAAACTATACGATGACATATATATGGTTATATATATATAGTTAACATATTTTTATTATAAGTATGTATCTCATTAGGTATTTTAACAATGAGTTATATACATAAAAATGAGACTATTAATTTAAGAAACTCGAAAACGATATATATAACGATTATCGTTATAACAACGTCTTACTAGGTACATATGAATCATATTAAGATATTGATACACTTGGTTAATTATGTTAAATGATAAGTAAATATATTATTAAGTGTATTAACAATGAAATACATATGTAAAAATAAGACTACTAACTTAATGATTTCGAAACGAGACATATATGTAACGATTATCGTTGTAACGACATTTAACTGTATATACATCATACTGAGATATATTATATATCATAATATCATGATAATATAACAATTTAACATCTCATTTGTTATAATAAACAATGGGTTAACAACATTCAACAAGATCGTTAACCTAAAGGTTTCAAAACAACATTTACATGTAACGACTAACGATGACTTAACGACTCAGTTAAAATGTATATACATGTAGTGTTTTAATATGTATTCGTACACTTTTGAAAGACTTCAAGACACTTATCAAAATACTTCTACTTAACAAAAATGCTTACAATTACATCCTCGTTCAGTTTCATCAACAATTCTACTCGTATGCACCCGTATTCGTACTCGTACAATACACAGCTTTTAGATGTATGTACTATTGGTATATACACTCCAATGATCAGCTCTTAGCAGCCCATGTGAGTCACCTAACACATGTGGGAACCATCATTTGGCAACTAGCATGAAATATCTCATAAAATTACAAAAATATGAGTAATCATTCATGACTTATTTACATGAAAACAAAATTACATATCCTTTATATCTAATCCATACACCAACGACCAAAAACACCTACAAACACTTTCATTCTTCAATTTTCTTCATCTAATTGATCTCTCTCAAGTTCTATCTTCAAGTTCTAAGTGTTCTTCATATATTTTACAAGTTCTAGTTACATAAAATCAAGAATACTTTCAAGTTTGCTAGCTCACTTCCAATCTTGTAAGGTGATCATCTAACTTCAAGAAATCTTTGTTTCTTACAGTAGGTTATCATTCTAATACAAGGTAATAATCATATTCAAACTTTGGTTCAATTTCTATAACTATAACAATCTTATTTCAAGTGATGATCTTACTTGAACTTGTTTTCGTGTCATGATTCTGCTTCAAGAACTTCGAGCCATCCAAGGATCCGTTGAAGCTAGATCCATTTTTCTCTTTTCCAGTAGGTTTATCCAAGGAACTTAAGGTAGTAATGATATTCATAACATCATTCGATTCATACATATAAAGCTATCTTATTCGAAGGTTTAAACTTGTAATCACTAGAACATAGTTTAGTTAATTCTAAACTTGTTCGCAAACAAAAGTTAATCCTTCTAACTTGACTTTTAAAATCAACTAAACACATGTTCTATATCTATATGATATGCTAACTTAATGATTTAAAACCTGGAAACACGAAAAACACCGTAAAACCGGATTTACGCCGTCGTAGTAACACCGCGGGCTATTTTGGGTTAGTTAATTAAAAACTATGATAAACTTTGATTTAAAAGTTGTTATTCTGAGAAAATGATTTTTATTATGAACATGAAACTATATCCAAAAATTATGGTTAAACTCAAAGTGGAAGTATGTTTTCTAAAATGGTCATCTAGACGTCGTTCTTTCGACTGAAATGACTACCTTTACAAAAACGACTTGTAACTTATTTTTCCGACTATAAACCTATACTTTTTCTGTTTAGATTCATAAAATAGAGTTCAATATGAAACCATAGCAATTTGATTCACTCAAAACGGATTTAAAATGAAGAAGTTATGGGTAAAACAAGATTGGATAATTTTTCTCATTTTAGCTACGTGAAAATTGGTAACAAATCTATTCCAACCATAACTTAATCAACTTGTATTGTATATTATGTAATCTTGAGATACCATAGACACGTATACAATGTTTCGACCTATCATGTCGACACATCTATATATATTTCGGAACAACCATAGACACTCTATATGTGAATGTTGGAGTTAGCTATACAGGGTTGAGGTTGATTCCAAAATATATATAGTTTGAGTTGTGATCAATACTGAGATACGTATACACTGGGTCGTGGATTGATTCAAGATAATATTTATTGATTTATTTCTGTACATCTAACTGTGGACAACTAGTTGTAGGTTACTAACGAGGACAGCTGACTTAATAAACTTAAAACATCAAAATATATTAAAAGTGTTGTAAATATATTTTGAACATACTTTGATATATATGTATATATTGTTATAGGTTCGTGAATCAACCAGTGGCCAAGTCTTACTTCCCGACGAAGTAAAAATCTGTGAAAGTGAGTTATAGTCCCACTTTTAAAATCTAATATTTTTGGGATGAGAATACATGCAGGTTTTATAAATGATTTACAAAATAGACACAAGTACGTGAAACTACATTCTATGGTTGAATTATCGAAATCGAATATGCCCCTTTTTATTAAGTCTGGTAATCTAAGAATTAGGGAACAGACACCCTAATTGACGCGAATCCTAAAGATAGATCTATCGAGCCCAACAAGCCCCATCCAAAGTACCGGATGCTTTAGTACTTCGAAATTTATATCATATCCGAAGGGTGTCCCGGAATGATGGGGATATTCTTATATATGCATCTTGTTAATGTCGGTTACCAGGTGTTCACCATATGAATGACTTTTATCTCTATGTATGGGATGTGTATTGAAATATGAAATTTTGTGGTCTATTATTATGATTTGATATATATAGGTTAAACCTATAACTCACCAACATTTTTGTTGATGTTTTAAGCATGTTTATTCTCAGGTGATTATTAAGAGCTTCCGCTGTCGCATACTTAAATAAGGACGAGATTTGGAGTCCATGTTTGTATGATATTGTGTAAAAACTGCATTCAAGAAACTTATTTTGTTGTAACATATTTGTATTGTAAACCATTATGTAATGGTCGTGTGTAAACTGGATATTTTAGATTATCATTATTTGATAATCTACGTAAAGCTTTTTAAACCTTTATTGATGAAATAAAGGTTATGGTTTGTTTTAAAATGAATGCAGTCTTTGAAAAATGTCTCATATAGAGGTCAAAACCTCGCAACGAAATCAATTAATATGGAACGTTTTTAATCAATAAGAACGGGACATTTCACTATATGCAATTTATTCATCTTCGCTAGATGTATATTCTGCTTCAGTTAAAACAAAAATACTTTCATTGGAATCTTCATCTTGAGAATTCTCTATAGGTATAAATTCACCATTATTTATCATTTCTTCTATATCGTTATCTAATTCAAATATCTTAAGGTTTTTATTAATTTTTTTAGGACATCTATTTGCGTAATGACCTTTCTCCTTACATATATAACATGTGCATTATTTAGGATTTTTCTTCCTTTTATATGTTGGTTTATTTGTTTGAGTATAACATTTTTTCTTATAATATCTAGTTTTTCTTTCCTTAAAATGTCCTCTTTTAATGTGAGTTCTTTTCTTATACTTTCATTTTATTTTACCATAATAATAAGAGCTATCACACCCTATCATTATAGGCATTTTTTGGGCTACTACAACATAAGGATACTTTTTTCTTTAAATTATTACTCATTTTTGCTAAAAATGCATATGCGCACCATTCGCTTAATTTATCTTTCACATGAGTAATTCTTTTTCCTATTGTATCTTTAGTTCCTGGATTATAAGTGTCTATTAATTTTTGTCCCATGGGTCAGGTATTTTAGCAAAAAATAACGGTAAATAATTTTCGATTTTATCAACTTGATTATATATATGATAATAATAGTCTTGAAAGACACGTATATATCTATCTATTTCGCATATGTCACATAATTATAGTCAGTGAAATATTTTTTGACCATAGCGGGATCTTTTATAAGATTTCCTTCACCACAAAATTCTAGTTTAAAGACTTCTACAGCTCGAGTTAATATGTTAGCTACAGGCTCATCAAGATTAAATATATTATGTTTAATAGATGGGTCTAGATGTTGCCAGAATCTTAAGGCACTTTTTAATAGTGTTCTTTCTAAAAATCCTTTAATTGTTTCTAAATCCATTTTGTTAACTGAGACAACTATTCTTAAAGCAGTTTCTCATTTATCAATGGCTTCATATGTGTTATTAACACAGTCGTCATCTAAGTATATTCCAAAAGGATTAATAGGTTCATTTTTCATACTCTCGTATGATTTATAATTATCTTCCGTTTTCATAGTTGTTTTTACAGCAGCATAACTTTGTGTTGAACCTCTAAATTCATTTCTTATAGGTATTTATGTACTACTACTTGGTATATCGTTTACGTTGGGGACCCAATCTTCTTGTTTTATTTTGGGTTTAACATTTACAAAATTATCGTTTATATTCATTTCTCCTATTTTTGTTACTAGATTATCTATATACGGGGGAATAAATATTTCACTTTCAATTTCAGATGTCATTGTTTATAGCCTTTAAGTATTTTCATATTGATTAATTGTTGTATTGAAGGGTCTTGTGACTTGGTTTTATCTTTCTCTTGACATCTTATATTATTATTTTCTTTGATCAATAATTTTATACTTTCTAATTCGTTAAGTTTTTTTCCTCCGTAATACATAATAGTCTCCTTGATATTTATTAAATCTTTATCTATTTTTAATAAATCGTGTGTATCTTCTAAGACCAAAAATTCTTTATTACTCATTATGAAGAATTATAATTCCAATCGGTATTATCATATATATAGTCGGAATCAGTTATTTCATATATATCAAAACTAAAATCTTCGTCCGGTATATAATCATCAAAGTCATCATCTAGGTGTATGTTAGATTGTTCTAAAATAACCATTTCGTTATCGACTAGATTAAAAGTAGCTGATACTAATATATTATAATTGGAAAAATCGAGTGTCTGATCCATCTCTTCATCACCGAAAAGATGTCTGGCTCGGATACCATTTGTGAGCGGAGCATGTAAATTCAATTAGTATTATTATTATTATTATTATTATTATTATTATTATTATTATTATTATTATTATTATTATTATTATTATTATTATTATTATTATTATTATTATTGATATTATTATTATAATTATTATTATTATTATTTTATGATTATTACAATTATTATCGTTATTATTATTATTATTATTATTATTTTTCGGCGAAAATATTAATATATATATATAAAGATCGTAAAGATCCAGTGGAGTACACAAACGAAAACAATTGAAAGGTCTCACGCTCTGATCGTCCAACACATTGGACGGTAACATTGAAAGAGAGCGAGCACATTGAAAATGATTGAAAATGATTGAAAATGAAATTGAAAGATACAATACATTCATGCAACCCACCAAACCTAAGTCTAAACACTACATAAAACCGGGCTCGTATCTAACACCGCTATTACCACAACTCAGAAGCTGCACACTAAAATGAACGTCGAGCACTTCAGCAGCACCTAACCGGAGGCCTGCAAATCAAAGTAACCTCTCGTACCCGAAAAACCTCTAAGAACTCCGAAACCAGAGAACCACAAGCCCGTCAAATAAGAACAAACCCCCGTTCGATCGGAAAAAATGAACCCGAGAGAACCACTCCAATAAACATCAATTTTCCGAGGTCAACTAAGTCAACACACGTCGACAACGACATCGAGCCCACACGAATGGACTAGACTACGGGAGAGGTATGAACAAAGCAGTCAAGCAGCAACCAACCAGCGCGCAGCGCATAGTCAAACCAAACAGAACCCGACCATCTTCACCAAATTTTCAGAAAACATTTACAAACCCGTAAAACCCGGCAGTCGACAAATCAGCAGCGAGGATTCGACGGAAGCCGCTGCCTGTAACCAACAGCCACCAGCATACGACCAGCACCATCATCAGCCATTGGCAGTCGCAACCAGACAGTCGTCAATAGTGTCAGCCGCCTCAAACCAAACCAATGATGTCCGCAACCAACAGCCGCCATAGGCAGTTTACAGTCGCTAGCAACCAATCACGGCACCCAGCAACTGCCAACCACTCAAAGGCCGCTGGAGAAAGTCACACCGCCAAGTTCAACAGGTTTCAACAAAAAACACAACAACCACCGCCAACCATCATAACCCTAACAAGAACATAACAGAAATCCGACCAAGGAGAAAGTAGAGTTTCACAAGGAAACTCGCCGCCTACTACCCCAAAAACCAGACCAACGACGGTGGAAGCCGGAGCCAAGAAAGGATAGCAGCGGTTGAAGATTATTTGGACAAAAAGCGAAAAAAGTCGAACCACTGGCGAGGTGCCGATGGTCGGAGAGGAGATCGAATGGAAGACTTACAAAATGGCGATGGTAGATGAAGGATGAAGCAGGTTGCAGCAAACCAAGATCAAAACCCTAGATCTAGATTGAAGATGGAGAAGTCGTTCGTATGGAGAGAAAAAGAAGAGAGAGGTTTTTTTTATTATTATTGATCTAACCATGCATGCTTTCATAAATGATTGATGTATGAATCTTGTTATGCTCGACCCATTTGACACATTCACAAGACCCATTAGACTTGTCACTGTTTATTGAACTTTATGATTTGATACCCATTTGACCCGTTCTTTTGTATTTTGTATAAGACCCAATAGGTTGAAGAAAAACTCATTGGACCTTTTTTGAAAGTTTGGTTTACATTGTCAGACCTAAATTTTTTCAAGACCCAATTGACCCAAAAGCTTGACCCATTTGACTCAAATTTGAGAGTATGGCTCTCAATTGCCTGGCATATGTATGAGGTGTTTGTCAGACAAAACCGATTTTTTAAATTAATTTTCAGATTAAGGGATTTTGGTTCTGTTCATCTTAAAATCATTTTAACTTTAATTTCTTTTTTTTTTAGAGATTTTCTCATTTGCAGCCTCTGCAATACTTGATAAATGTTAAGTGTTGAAGTTTTAGATTGTATTTTGTAACTTCTAAAATATTTATAAAACAATCGATATTTTTAATTTATTCTTTCATAACTTAAGGATTTTTTTTGGTTATATTATTGTTCGAGTTACCAAAATAATCAAAAAATTGCCCAGAAATCAAAGAAATGATGATCTGGTTATTATTAACTTAAAACCGAATTTAAACAGTCCATGCAGCTGTTCTATTACTAGTTACTACTGGTTATCTAATATTTCATATTTAGTTTTAAATGCCAATCCGAATACACAGTTAATGATGCTGAGCTTTATCTAATTTATATCATATTAGAATAAACTTTTATCTGATCCTTTAGTTAACTTTAACATATGCTATTTTGAATAAAATGCAGCACCTTGTTACAAAGTATTAATATAATTTCAAAAGAATTGGATCTTTCTCTTGATGGTGTTGCAACCATTGAAGCTACTCAAGCTAATAATAACTGCAAACCTCTAGAGGTGGCATGATGGGTTGAAATTGCCACCTTTACTAACTTCAATCATATTGTATGTCTTTTTACTGGTTAAATGATACTAATCTCTAGAGGTTGCATGATGGGCGGGTTGGGCGAGTTGAATAAGGGGTCATACCACGTCGTTTAACGTGTCATTTCAACATGCATCAACATTTATATGTTCTTTTCTTACCCATATCTGTTGTGTTGATTAAATTACAAATAATAATCTTAGTAGAAAATAATGTAAAATGTTGTATGCATTAAACATACACTTTTGATGACTTGCTGCCAGTTTGACCCGTTCCTTTTCCGCTAATTTTTTGAACATTTTGCGATAAATTATAGCCTCAGTTCGCCCATATATAATAAATGGCAAGATTGCACACACAAGTGTCATTAAAAAAACACGATTTATTACCAACATAAGAAATCAATCATCATCACAAAGATACCGTCATCATGATATGTAGTAGTAGTAACAAAAGAGCAGCTAGAATATATGGTACATACATACATACATACATACCATCACACATCTAGAGAAAGAAGCGTTTGTTCATAATAAATAATAAGAAGATGGTATGTATTAATTATCTATCCTTTTCCTCTTGTTATTCTTCTTTTACTTTTTTTTTTCTTTATTAATTTACCACCACCGAGATTAGTATAAGGAGATACAAGTGACTTGACAAATACAGGGGCATTACTATTAAGCCAACCTTGCCAAGACAAATCATCAACATTATTATTTCCTTTATTATTATGATCAGCAGCAGCAGCACATAAACGCCAACTGTTGTCAGGAAAGATATTGAGTTTGTATGCAGTAGTAGCAGCACCATACTTATTACCTTCATAATCACGTGGGAGTAGTTGCCAACAACATTTGCGGCAATTGTTGTTGTAGTAGTTTTTCATCACCCATGTCTCGCGGTGATCACCTAACATATCTAAACGAAATATGCATAGATGTTCTTCAAACATTCCTAATACGATTCGATTACTGTCATCACATACATATTTCTTGTCATCCGGTTGGGGAATTTCTTGAAATTTCTCTATAGATAAATCAAACGAAAGAATAACCTTCTTCTTCTTTGTGTTATATATTAACCAATGAAGCTTCCCATGATATAAAAAACCATTATTACATTTTTTAGTATTATAAGTTAATAATAAATGATCACCACCGTCCTCTCCTTGAATGAATTTCCATTTATTTGATTTTAAAGATAACACTTGAAAGCACACATGATGCTCAGATTTATTATAACCGACAACAACCTTGTAATCATCTGTACAAGAATCATAACCAAAACCCCAAATTAATTTTCTCCTGTCTTAGTAAGGAAGCGTTGGCAGATTTCTAACCTCTCGAGTGCAAGGATTTGTTACTAAAAATTCAGCTAGAAAAGGTGAAACGTAAACAAGGCCATTACAGGAACCAACCATTATAAAACGACACCACTTATCATTCATACTATTACTGATTTGCCAATGTAATCGAATTCTTAATTCCCCCTTTTGTTCACGATGATGCCTATTAATGTAACTATGATGTTTCAGATGTGCTTTAACAAAATAACTAGTTGATATTAAATTATACCATGACTTACACACGCTCTTGCATTGAATAACATCTTCTACATCCAATCTTGCAACTATCTCCTCAACCACATCCATAGCATCATCCATCGGCTAGCTAGCTATTGAAACCCTAGAATTATTTTTAATTTTAATTTATTGATTGAGGCAAGAGGCAAATAACTAACGAAGACAGCTAATTAATAAGTATAAGTATTAAGTATATATAATAATAATAATAAATAATAATTTATACATGTAAATGTAATACGTAGATAATTAATTATTAATTAATTAAGATTTAAGATAATAGATAAATAGCTTTCCAGAAAGAAAAAAAAAAAAGATATGTTGAATATTGTTTAAAAAAAGTTTGAAGCTTGGCAGCCTAAAACGTTAAAGCCCAGTCCACCTACACAAAGCCACAAACAATTCGAGAAGAGTAACTGTAACACCCCAATTTCGAAAGAGGAAGGGAGGTCACATTTATTAGTAATATTAAAGTCTCGTAATGATTATTAATCGTAAATATATTATTTAATAAAAATTTAGAATCTTTTATCATGTTATAAATCCAAACTAATAAATGAAGGTAAGTCTCTAGGTCATCTGCATGTCTTGAAGTTCTCTCACTCATCCCATATTACCCTGAATACCTGCCGCAGGAAAAGAAAATGCGGCTGAGCTAATTGCTCAGTGCGCGGATGTAGACAGATATAAATATAATAATAAAACTTTTATTCTAGCACGATAAGAGTGAAAGGAATATAAATAATTTATACTTTAATTTCAAAATCTCCATCGATTATCACCACAACACCAGAGTACAAAAGTAAAGGCCAGATTTAAAGAATGGTCAATCCATACCGAGTACACCTAACAGAACATAATATCATAATCGCACACACCAGTGCCAAAACATATCACATATCATATACTCCATATCACATATCACAATCACACACTGGTCGCGAATCCAGGTGTCACCCTAATCGGAAGGTGTGTATGGCACTGCATCACACGACCGTCTACAGAATCATTTCATAACATATCATAGCCTAGGATGCATCCATACGCCTCTACAATAAACCAAAACGCTCTTCCGCGAACAATAATCACATATCATAACAAAACGCTCTCCCACGAGCAATAACAAAGTAGAGACGCCGTGACAAAACACACCGCCACGGTTAGTGCCAAGTCACTGGTTGCCACAATGACAAGCCTGTGGTACCTCCACAGGTAGTTGACTCGGTATACCTATCTCCTGTCTAAAATCTAGGGTTCTATGGTAGCACAGTGAACATACCAACCAACACCAAAATTATGTTCACCGTACATATGGAACCTAATGAAATGAATTAAGGACGCTCGAAATAAATAAGTTCATCAAGTTTACCAAAAATCGTTTTTGCACAAGGGTTTTCTCAAAAACCATTTTAATCAAAGTTCTCGTAAATCATTTGTTCCACAAATGTTTTCTTAAAAGTTTCCACAATAATTCAGGCCCCACAAAGTTTCTCAAATCATTTCTTTTACAAATAGTTTTTTAAAAGTTATTACAATCTATAAATATCATTTTTCTCAATTCCGCTTAAATAGATAGTTTAAATCAATATATAGTATAACTTAAAAATATAGTTTTGCTCAACAAATAGTTCAAGTCAAATAGATATATAGAGTCAAAACACACAAGCATGAATGAAAGTGATAATCAACGAAGCAGTTCAAGATAACGCTGAAAGAAAAAGTACGAACATCTGTACCTGAATAAATGTCTAAAGCTCACAAAGTTCGAAAGATCCTCCAAAATTCTCAAAAATGTCTTTGAATATAATATAACTTGTGAAGACTTCGTGTTCGTTTCCTACTCGGCTCCACTCTCTGTTATACTTATTTTTGTTCTTCAACTAATTTCCATTGACATCGTATGCATATGTATTTATGTGGGAGCACTTAGATGAATTTCTTATATTTATCATGATATGAAGTGTAGGATATGGATATGGGTTACATATGTATATAGACAGGCACGGAGCTTGAAATTTCATATTACAGGGGCCGAAAAAAATCAACTAAAACATGTAGTTTCAAATATAAAAATAAAACCTCAGCATAGTGGACTGGTGGGCCAAAATTTCTTAAAACCCAAAATTTCTTGAAGTCTTAAAACAAATTACAAAAGTGACGGTTGTGTATTCAGGGGGGCCAAGGTTTAATTTTTACATATAGTCCTCATAAAATACAAAAAATTACTAATAAGTACAAAAGTTTTTTACGGAGTCAATTATAAAATAGTTGGTGAATGCAAATATAAATATAGTTGGTGAATGTGATTCCTATACATGTACATATATATAGAGAAAATATAGGGATAGTTTGAAAAGGTGATGAAGCTTATGATGGTTGGAGGCTTTTTGTTTTGTGGATGGAGGGTTTCATTGAGTTGGTGGCTTTTTGTGGCTAAGAGACTTTTAAATGGTTGGAGGGTTTTGGCTCATGACTTCTTAATTTGTCCATTTGAAGTTTGTACACACAAAAGAAAAGGAACGTAATAAAAGTTGCTCAAGTTTTGTTTATTTTATTTATTATTATTTTACTCATTTATAATTTATATCTATTAAGATGTAACTAATATTATATTTAAATATAATTTAGTATTTGTCTATATGCTAAGAATGCTTTTGATCGGGTTATTATAACATATCCCTCTAAAAATAATTTTGTTCCCGAAAAGCAAAATAAAATTTAATCATATCACCTAAATTTTCGGTTATTACAGTAACTTAGTAAGCGAGTCACCTTACCATAATCAAATATTCAAATTATTAAAGTTAAATGCCAAAACAAAACTAAGACACTTCATTTTTAAAAGATAATATATGTTAGTATATTCTTATAATTATAACTGATTATTTATTTACTTGTTGGCCTCAGAAAAAGGGTTAAGCTTTGATTTTTAATTAAATATTAAATATAAAATATATTAGTAAATTGTTTAAGTTGTTGATCATTAAATGTTGTTAAATGAGTCAACAACAAATTTATTGAGCACTTGACTGACTCTTAAAGATGCATGGTTTAAACTCATGAAAATTTGATTCTACATTTTCATGGCTTCTTTTTTTTTTTTACAGGAAGTCCTCTTGAAAGCAATCTATTTACCCGTCGAAGAGAGAGAGAGGGAAGGATTTTCACTATCACTCGTGATGAAAAAATGACTTCTCTTTATTCTAGAATAAATGAAGGATTGTCTGCGTTTCACATCCCCCAGACCTCACACATGTGGGATTGAGTTTTGTTATTGTTCGGCTGAAGGAGAGTGAGACTTCGAAGTAATGTTGTTAAAGATTAACTAATAAATTAATTGCTATATTCAATGTTGAATTTCCGATAATAAAGTGGTATAATTGGAATTTTAATGGTTTTTTATTTGTTATTTCAAGTAAATGACAATATACTTTGAACAAACAAAAATAGTAATGAGGACATTTTCTTTAGGACGAGAGAAGTTTTTTTACGCTTTCGTTCAATAGACATGCTCATTGAATTTGGATAGAAGTTTTTGTCTCTTATGGATCAACGAACGGGCTCATAAAATAAATAATCATCGTATAAGTGAGACGTAAACTACATCCCTATCAAATATGGATACAAGTCGTTTGTCACGTATGTGTCAATAAGTACAAGTCAAAAGATATTGTTAACATGTGCGCTTGCACAGGGCCCATAATTCAGAAGGTCCTATAATTCAACATTATGTAGTAGTTATAAAAAATATTGTTATGACTAATGTTAGTACTTAACCTAACTTTTTAGTATTTACTGAACTTATTCTTACATATATTTAAACTTTTGTGTACAAAGGGCCTATTTCCTATTATTTATAAGGTAATTCGTTACATCATTTAAAATTTTATCGATTACACATCGGCCTTTAGTAGTTCATTTTTCAAACAATCACATGATGACATAGTAGTTCATGTCCTAATATCCTCACAAAAAACCTAGTTCCTTTACCTGTTCTAAAGTGTAGCATATTTCAACCTGCATAGGTAATGCAACGTTGTACATATTTTTAAAAAGTAGAAAGCACTTATTTTAAATCCATTAGCACATAAAACAATATATTCCCAAACACTCTCATAAGAACCCTAAAGCCCAATTCTACACTTCCACAAGTCACACGCATATTTAAACACAAGAAATATTCCAAATCAGTTAAAAATATACTTGAACTATAAAAAAAAATCTAACATTTTCAACTGTATCAGATGAATTAGCAACCGCTACAGCTGTCATAACATGAGTGGTAGCTGCTGCTAATTCATTTGATAATAATAATAATAATAAACCACTTCTGTTACTCCGGTTATTATTATTATTATTATTATTATTATATTAAAAGACATAAGTGAATTAATAACCTTTCCTCATATGTTTGTAGTTTGCTGCTCATCATTTGATTTTAGATCAAAGAGAACTTCTCAAAGTTCATTTCCAAATAAAAACTTAGCAAACAAATGTAAAAGAAGCCGTAGGGTTCTCGGGAGGTATGTTTCTTATATGAGACTAATTCTTTAATAATCAATCAAGCAGCCGAAGGTGAGTTTTACTTGGCAATTAGGGGCCAATTAGGGGCCAATTGGGGGTTTTGACTCGAAAATTGCTATGGTCAATGTATACGATCAACACTCGGACGAAAAGAAACTAAAATTTTAGAAAAGCCTTCAATGTTTATTAAAGTATAAAGACATACCATGGTTGATGTGTGGCAATTTTAATGAGGTAGGAATATACTTGAAAGATTTTAATTGTGATTTTAATAAAAAGTGGACGGACAATTGACTTTATAAATGATTGTGTTGAAAAATAATCGTACACCAATCGAAACTCTAGACTGTCAAATAAAAAATCACATAAATAACATGAATAATTGGGAACATGAGGCCGAGTCGAGGTTACTAATTGATACGGAAGAGAAAAATGTCCTTTATTAAAATATCAATGTAAAGTTATAGAGTGTTCAAGAATCAATACCTTTATTACACTACTACTCCGTAATATAATAGAACGTTATAGATGGTTGCGTAAACAATGTAAAGTATTTTGAAACATCTTTTTGTTTTTATGTTAGATGGTTGCCTTTAGATTGTTTTAATCTCACCACATGAGAGGGTTGAATGTTTTTATTTTGATATGGAGTAAAAATGAGGACGGGTAGAGCTAAATAAAAAGTTACGGGTCATGTGAACATACTCAAAATTTTATTAGTAAATTAATATGGTTTAATGGTCGATTATGAAAATTATTAGATGTATTATCTCAATTCGAAACCTAACATTACAAAATTTTAGCAGCTATATTTTATTCTTGATATTTACTTTGTTCTCATTTAAAATTTGCTTTTATCAAACTATATTTTTATCAATATCTTTTAAGAAAAAAACAAAATGATTATCATATGGTCATTGTGAATATCTTACTAGATATTTCAAATCCATTACAATAAATAATATGACTATTATATGAGTATTACAATAAATAATATGACTATTATATGAGTATCTAATTTATCCATCACTGTATGTTATATCTACAAATACTATATATGGCTATACATAAAGTTTATTTAATTAATCAACTACTTCGCTCGTATAACACCATAAGCAAATGCTACTTCACCTCTGCAAATACCATAATTAAATGCTCATGTCGTCCTAGAAAGTTCGATACCTCGTACAACATGTCACCACATGTGAGCCTAAATAGCAGTGAGAGTAAATATACGTATTATATGATCAAGATGGGAAATTCGTCGAGGTTCGTAGGCCTAACTCGAAGCTTCCATTTGAAATCGATGGTACAAAAATTGAAACAATAGATGCAACTGGCAGCAGTGGCCTTGATATGAAGGTGATGCTATACTTTATTTGTATACTATCAAAATAATACTTTGGACTGTTTTTGACCCTTTTTTTTACTAATATTACGATCGACCAATCTAACCATTTTCCCTATTAGCATAATCCAGTACTCAAATGAGACTAAACGATATGCTATGTGCACATACTGGTCCTGGGTGCTGATTGTGTATGCTGGTTTTGGTGCATTAGTGGTCATTAACTTTTTTTGGTGAATATATATATATATATATATATATATATATATATATATATATATATATATATATATATATATATATATATATATATATATATATATATATATATATATTAAAAGTTACATAATTGAGGAGATCTGATGACCTGTTGCACGTGACTCTACAATCAATACAAACATTGAAAGATTAATGACTACACCATAGAGCACACACTAATACATAAACATCTTGAAAAAACATTGCAGCTAAAAAACAACCAAGCTGCAACTCTATCTAAGTCTGGACCTATCGATATAAAACCCCCAAGCCCAACCTAGCTCGGAAAAGATCTCCCGGACCAACGCCTCACCATCCCGTCAGAAAGAGCAGCACCAATCACCAACAAACCCGCAAGTTCCATCCCCGAAAAATCCAAGAACACCACCTTAAGACCAGCAAACTAATGAAGCCCCCCAATAGTAGATAAAACAACTGAACAGGCGGTTGAAAAGCCCTAAAGAGACCACATCTACAAACCTCATTTTTCGAAATTGACAAATTCGATAACGACAACATTAGTCCAACCCAAACCAAAATCGACGCCAGGGAAGGAGGAGTGAAACAGAACCAACACATCAAGCAAATGACCAACCCCACTCAAAAATCGTCTCGACATTACCGTCACTCGAAAGTTCAATTGGACTTCCGACAACCACTACGAGGACGACAATCAGATAATATCAAGATACAATAAAATCGCCTTTTTCAGTAAAGTAAAAAGAATGAAAAGAAAAACCTAGAAATAAGTCAACAACAATTTTTGGAAAAACACGCTGGAGAAATCTCCGACGCTCGAGGATTTGGCGTCGAGCTACGGAGGCCACTATAAAAAAAACTTCCCCAACCACCTCATCATTCTCAGATCTCACACTGAGATCGTTTCCTAAGAACTCAAAGAAGCGAGGAACCATAGCAGACGCCAGAAAAAACAAATAAAACCAAACGGCCAACCAATCTTTGTATTGAACAATGGAGAATATTGTCAAGATAATCAATATGTGTTCCAATAAACATGTATATGATCTGGTAACTATACCAGGATGGTAAGGATAAAAAGGTTTTCGGGCTGAGCGCAAACTCAGTAAAATAAGTCTCATATTAAACATATTAGTAGACTATTTACTGTTTCGTGGTATTCTTCGAAGGGGGAGTAGTGTGGCCCGACATAATCTTCTTCCTTTGCTCGCTCCCTTAATATACATGCATATTATTCAAGCACAAAAAATGGTTAATAAAACAAAGAGATAGTTTTACAAATGTTGTTGTTGTTACCTCGAAGTCACATACAAATTTTTTCGATCTGATGTTCATATACGCCCGACATTATGGTTTAACATATAAATATGTTTAGATAAAAGAAGAAAAAGAAGAAGAAGAAGCAGCATAAACTTACTCTTCGCTTTCACCTTGCATCATAATTGTAGGATACAAGCGCATTTATTAAATTTGATATATACTAATCGGACACCCCACCAGCTCACCTTATTTTATGGGTCATGGAAACAAAAACACATATTATTTATATTTATGACAACATAATAATTGAAATAATAGCGACAAATCGTACGTAAAAAATATAATGTTCGTAGAATAGTTAATATCGGCACCAACTGTATCACCAGTGGTATACACATGCTTAAATTAGTTTCCTTCCCCTTCTTTAAATACACCGCCATTGATAAACCCATCAACACAATGGTATCTAAAAACGTGATTATCTCACTTATAGACATTACCAAACAGCAATTTGTAATGTGTTAGAGTGTTAAATATCAATAAAATTTAAAAAAAAAAAAACAATAAAATATATATGTGATTGAGTTAAAAGAACAAATAAATAAATAAATATTAAATATATATTATTTATGTAAATAGATAAAGGGAACAATCCTTTAATCCTTAACTGCATTTAAAATAGCAAGCTCTATACACACTTATCTGGTCCCTTGGACATAATATGTCCACTTTAGTCTTACGTACACAAAATGTAAATTAATTTCATGGATCAATCGTGTAACGTAATTTGACGAAATTTGAGCAGTTAATAAATTGACATTTCATGTACGTAAGCATAAAGTGGACATTTTGTGTCCAATAGACTAGATAAAGTGTGTATAGAGCTTGCTATCTATTTTGAAATGGAATTAACAATCAAAGGAATATTCTTTTTATCTATTTATGTAAATAATATATATATATATTTATTTATTTTATTGTTTATTTAGTTAGATCACACATATATTGATGATTGTTTATTTATATTTTATTGATGTATAACACTCTAGCAATTTACAAATTACTTTTGGTAATGTCTACATGTGAGATAACCACGTTTATAGATATTATTGTGTTGAAGGGTTTATCAATGACAGTGAGTTTAAAGAAGAAAAAAGGAAGCTCATTTGGGCCTCCGTATACCATGGGTGATACACAGAGTACCCGTATCAACTATGTTACGAACACTATATTCTTTACGTACGATTTGTTGCGATTCTTTCAATTATTATGTTGTCATAAAATGTAAAATAATGTGTTTTTTTGTTTCCCCGATCCAAAAAATTTGGTGAGCTGGTGGGGTGTCCGATTACCATATATCAAATTTACGAAATGCGCTTGTATATCCTACAATCTGGATGCAAAGTGAAACCGAAGACTAAGTTTCAACTGCTTCTTTTTTTATTCTTTTTTCTAAATATATTTGTATGTTAAACCATAATGAAGGGTGTATGTGAACTTCATATCGAAATAATTTGTATTTGACTTCGAGGTAACAACAATAACAACATTTGTAAAAATAATCTATATGTTTTACTAACCATTTGTGTGCTTGAATAACACGCATATATATATATATATTAAGGGAGTGAGTAAAGAAAAAATATTTTGTGAGGTCCCCCCTCCGAGGAATACCACGAAACGCTAAATAGTTTACTAATATGCTTAATATATGACTTAATTTACTGAGTTCATGCTCAACCGGACAACCTTTTTATCCGTACATTCCTTGTCTAGTTACCAGAATGGATACATGTTTATCGAAACAAAGATTGATTATCTTGTCAATATTCTTTATTTTCAATATTATATAGTAAAGTTGCATATATCATCACCACCTTCAACATCACCAATCACCACACCTTCATATGTTGCAACTATTGTTAGATTTCTACTATTGACTAGTTTTCCCAATGTGAGGTAGTTCTTTGTTTAAGTCATCGGGCTGTCTAGTGCTTTCAACGCTAAATACTTGGATTGTCTGTTTGGTGTTTTTTCGTAGTGTTAGTCATCATCAAATCATTCAAATACGTATATGTTCCCTTTTTTTTCTAGAATTTTTTGATCGAGTTAACTATATCTTATAATTTTGATAATACTTTATAAGAATTAAATACATCGGTCTGAGTATATATGAAATTATTCTATCATGCCATCTACCTTGATTACTTGATCATCGTCACCGAACTCATTCTTGTAGTTGAGACTTTTGTTTTGTTTTATTTTATTTTTTTTTCTTTCCAATTGCCGAGTGTTTCACATAACATACATGAAACATTCAATGTTTATTTTGACTTGTAAAAGTCAAACTTTACAAATCAACTTTCCTTGCTAAATTTCAAAAAAACTCAAAATGGTATCATAATCACTACTTAATCCGGCTAAATCAAGGTTTCCAACAACCTTACACTAACGCAAAGTTGAACAACCATAACCAACAATAGGTTCATTCTTGTAATAAAACATTAGTTTATACAATTATTATATTTTACTTTAATTCACTACCACAAGGAATTGTATTGTATCTTCTTTTATATAAGTAACAAAACATTTATATTGGTGTGATATTTGGTCCTCAAGTTAAGATAAAATAGTTAAATAGAATAGCGGTGTCATCGAGTTCAATACGATATTGGTACTTATCATACTCATCTTTAGTTATTGTTTTTAAGTGTATAATATTATAATTATAATTATAATAATTATAATATAATTATTTTTTACTGTTATAAATAATTAGGTGAATATTATTTTTTTAAGACAGATAAACTAATACACTAAATAAATATGTACTCGAGTTCTTAATTAATTTTATTTATATTACTCGTAATTATTAATTTTAACAGTATTACTCGTAATTACGGAGTATTAAGCAGAAGTATTTTGGCGCGAAAATCCAACCCTAATATTCTAACCTCAAGTTGTAGAGTATATAAAAGGTTTTCGCAGTGAACAATATTTTGTTGTAATTCAATCCAGTCATTTCATTCAACACGATTGGAAATCAATGAAAATGGAATCAACTCTCAAGGTAATTTCTCAATTTCCTTTATGAATTTGTCACACTGTTTTCGTTACGCATAAACCCTAATTTTTGATTTCAGTGCTATACAGTCCACCAAATTAGGAACGCTTTTACTTATGCGTGTAATGTTTTCATGTTGATTTATGATTAAACAGGAATATTTTGGGTTTTCAATGTTCCGGCCGTATCAAAAGGAGATTATTGAGAAGATTTTGCAGGGAAGAGATAGTTTGGTTGTTATGGCTACTGGTAGTGGCAAGTCTCTATGGTATTATTTCACTATACATACATATTTATTTTTGTACATATATTAGGGCTATGTTTTCACTATATATAATATTTTGTTGTTTGATTTTTCTTCAAATAGTTAATCTACTCTAAATGAAATAGAACTTGTTGCAAAAATTTCTATCATAATCCTAAAAATACTAATAGATATACTGCATTGTTACAAAAATGTCATTTATACTTTGGAAATTGTAACACAATTGTTTTTTGATTGGTATAATCTAGTTACCAGGTGCCTCCATTAGTTGCAAATAAGACTGCTATAGTTATAAGCCCACTTATATCTTTGATGCAGGATCAGGTATTTTTACTTCTACAAAATTATATCAACAAGTTATAATAAATAAGCAAATGCTAATATTAGCGTATCGTGTTTGTTTATAGGTAATGGCTTTAAAACAGAGGGGTATTAAAGCTGAGCATCTTTCTACTGCTCAGACTAACACAAGTGCACAAATGAATGCTGAGGGTGGCCAATACGACATTATATATATGACTCCCGAGAAGGCATGTTTTGTTCCTGACAGGTAAAGATTGTTAAATTTGTTATCACTTTGTTCAATTTGTTGTATGATCGGTACTCACATTAGTAATTGTAATGAATTAATATAATGTTCTGAGCCGTTTTGACCTCCAATGCAGCTTTTGGTCGAGGTTGCTTAACACAGGAATTTGTTTAGTAGCAGTTGATGAAGCACACTGCATTTCGGAGTGGGGCCATGATTTCCGGTTGGTTTGTTGTTATCATTATAACACATTATTTTACTTTATTAATAAATAAATAAATAAATAATAACTAATGTATTGGATTGATTATCAACCCATTGTAATAATTTACAGTAAACCAATAGTTTTAATTTTTGTTGTTGTATATATTAATATTTCTTTCCACACGATCTTTGCTCAAATTGAATCTTCGTGTGACTTTTTTTTTTTTTCTTTATTGGTTTCTTCATATCCTTTTTAGCACTTTTAAGATACAACATGATTTATAACTATGATTGGTTGTTTTGATGTATTCAAGTATTATTTATTATATGTTAAGTTTAGCTTGAATATATGTATGCCCTTTAACTTGAAACTCGTTTTTTACTTTTGAATCTATCATCTGCTTTACAGGGTGGAGTACAAACGATTATATAAGCTGCGAGACGTTTTACAAAATGTTCCATTTGTTGGATTAACAGCAACAGCTACCGATAAGTATGTGATTTCTTACTTTATTCGTCTTTTTTACTCTTTAACTTGCGTAACACATTTTATTTTATCAAACATGGATGTTTGTATTTCATCTTCAATGTTTTATAGGCTTTAAAAATTAAAAGTTATGCATGTGTTAAAATGATAAACATCATCTTATTATTCCAGGGTTCGCAATGACATCATCAACTCACTTAGGTTGAACGATCCTCATGTTGCTATTGGATCATTTGATCGTAAAAACCTCTACTATGGTGTGAAATCTATTAACCGTGGTCCTTTATTTGTCGATGAGCTTGTGGCAAAAATTACTAAATATGTTGCAAATGCTGAATCGACTATTGTATACTGTACAACCGTAAATGATGTCAAAGAGGTTAGCCCTTTATAAACTGTCAACTCCTACTGTTTATCTCTACACGTTATATGGGTAATAAGTAAATGGGTTAGATAGGTCAATCATGTCAGATGGATTGGAACTTGTAAATGGATTCGACTACCATTCTAAAGTATATTTTAGAGCATAAAACCTTTTTTATAGTCTTAAATCAATATGGAAATATAAATATAAATTTTGTAATAATATTTGGACAAAGTGTTCCGGTAACAGCAATGACATGTTTAAACCCTAACTTGTTTGATTTACTACCCGATCCGCTGACCTGGCATGCCATCTCTAGTATATCTATGAATTCATGCGGATGTTATTCTTTGTTATTGACTTATGATATTGACTTTATCTGATGTTGTTTAAGTATTAATGTCTTCTCACCTATCTTGATTCCTTAGATTACCAAATCACTTTGTGAGGCCGGACTTAAGGCCGGTATGTATCATGGTCAAATGGGTAACAAGGCTCGTGAAGAGTCACACAGGTTTAAAATTTATCCAAACTTTTTTTCATATTGAAATTAATCATGCATGTTTTAATATTTCTTTTAATTTAAATGTGTATGTGTATCTTGTTGATAGATCTTTCATAAGGGATGAGCTACAAGTTATGGTTGCAACTATTGCTTTTGGAATGGGTATCGATAAGCCCGATATAAGACATGTTATTCATTACGGGTGCCCCAAAAGTTTGGAGTCTTATTATCAAGAAAGTGGAAGATGTGGTCGAGATGGTATCGCTTCTGATTGCTGGTTATACTTTTCGAGGGGTGATTTTGGAAAAGCTGAATTCTATTGTCAAGATGCAAGCTCGGTATGTTAACTATAGGTGGGAAAATGGGCGGGTTGGGTAAAGGGTTGTTTTGGTATAGGTGTAAATAGGTTGGGTTCACTGGAAACATTTGTGTCCCTACGTTGTTCCTTGCCAATCTAGCTACAATGCAATGATCAATTTCAAATATGTGGCAAAGTATGTTTTTATTTTATGACATATATGACAATGTAGAATACTTGTATTAAGTTTAATGATTAAATTGGAATGGATTCAAGTCTAATGTATAATTTAGAACATTGATATAAGTACTTATCTATGTTTTACACGAGCTTACAAAATCTAATTTTAATGCGTTATACTTGGGGCTTGTTTACTATTGTATAATCTTTAATAACCAGGCTACACAGAAGAAATCTATAATGGATTCGTTTATGGCTGCTCAACGTTATTGCATGCAAACAACTTGCAGAAGAAAAGTTTTGCTCGAGTATTTCGGGGAAACATTTTCTCTCAATAATTGTGGTGAGTAACTATGAACAGTGAAATTCTAATATAGTTATATTTATTATATAAAACAGTTATATAATTGAATAGGTTCTTCTTTACAGGAACTAGTTTTGATTGTACTGTCAGTGATTATGATTTGACTTTTAAAAATGAATTTTTTTATCATTCATGGATGATTTTATGTCCTATTTTTTTTTTTTTTTACAGGAAATTGTGATAATTGCACTGATGCTAAGGTGGAGAGTGATATGTCTAGAGAAGCTTTTCTGTTAATCGGTTGCATTCAGGCTTGTGGTGGTTACTGGGGTCTTAACTTGCCTATAGACGTTCTCCGAGGTTCTCGTGTAAGTTTTCACTTCTAAATTCAAATAACATGTTGTAGGTTCAAACACACACACACACACACACATACACATTTATACTAACTGCATTAAAATGATCCCTTTTTTTGTAAGAAAAAGTTGTAGGGGTATTAGGTCTAATGTATATAAACTGTTGGTTAAATCATTAGGGAGGCATTAAAATGATCCTTTTTTTTTTTTTTTTTGTAGTTTCTTGGATCCAGCTTGCCTTACCTAAACTTAATAAGAACTAACTCAGATGTGTTAATTATTTTTTGAAAAGAAAAAAAAGAGGTAGCAAGTTTGACATAGTTACTTATGAATGGGTTGTTTTGGGTTTGGATTATTACAAACGGGTTAGAGAAATAAAACAAAGATATACAATTAACAGTCCAAATGGGATGAACTGATCGAAAAGTTGGAAAGTAGCTCGTGTTATATTTTTCAAGACCTTATCTCTTTCATTATCTAAAAGACATGTTCACCTGTACAAAAGTGAGACTTTTCAACGTGAGTCTTTATCAATCGTTAGCAAAACCTATACGCTCTATTCATACACATACTGTGATAACTACTCGTTGTTAATGTACTTGTCTTTGTTAATAGCACACGTTCTCTTATAACTACACCTGATAATCAAATGCTCAGTTGGTTATATTTTTTAATAAATCTTCTTTTGTGTTCATAGGCCAAAAAGATAATTGAAAACCAGTTTGACAATCTTCCTTTTCATGGACTCGGGAAAGATTTTACAGCAAACTGGTGGAAGACTCTAGGATCTCAACTAATTTCGTACGGTACGCACAACTTTCATTGTATTCGAATTCACTAACTAACTCTGTTTATTTTAGTTATAAAAGCCTTTTCTTGTATCAACATTAGATGTGGGTAATAGGCGTGTTGGGTAATGGATGGGTTTGGTAATGGGTTAATATAGGTTCGGGTTAGAAAGGTAATTTACTGGAAAAGGTTGAAACTTGATTGACTTGGGTTGACTCGTTAATTTAATTATTCAATCTGATGCAGGTTACTTAGTTGAGACTGTTAAAGAATTTGCTAGAACTGTAAGGTATGTTTCTAACCTTTTTGAGTTGTATACGTGTATAAAATACTAATACATACGATGTTCTTTTTACCTTTCTTTCTCATTCATAGAATACTAATAAAACTGAGATCTTTTTTTTTTTAATGTATCAGTGTTAGTCCAGAAGGTGCAAAGTTTTTGAGGTCTTGTAGGCCCGATCATCAACCTCCGTTACTTTTACCGATAATTAATGAATCAGGTGGTCGTGGTGATGTCACTGCTGGCTCAGGACAAGATGGACTGTCACAGGCATGTTAAAATGACATTTTTGTCCTTCCTAAGTCAACTGTTTTCCCATCTTCATTCATTCACTTGTCTATTATATGTTAAATTTATATGCATTTATTCACTAAGCCTAGAATGTTAGGAACAAGGCATCAACTTCCCTTTATCTTCAATCTGAGAACCTTATTTTGGGTCACGATACACTTTTGGGTCACTATTAACCTGTTCAAGCCTTCTGACCCATTTCCATATTAGTTATTTTGTGATTAGATGTTTGCATGCTTATGTTCATCCTATCATCAGTTGTATCTTGTACACATATTGAACTTTCTTTATCAGTTTAGCCACTTTGATGTGTTTATAGATTTGTGTTTATAGATTATTTGAAATTTGATTAATTGTTATTTAGGCGGAGGCAGAACTTTATAGAGTACTTCTAGAAGAGAGAACGAAGCTTGCACGATCTGCTGGAACTGCACCGTAAGGTTTTTTTTTTTTTTTTATTTTTTATTTTTTATTTTAACATCTATAGTGTAAATAAAATATTTAGATAACTGTAACTAGTGTAACAAATAGATATGAATAATATAAACATTTTTTTTTAAGATCACTTTTGACTTTGCAGATATGCTATATGTGGTGATTTAACATTGAAAAAGATAGTAGCAACAAGGCCATCTACTAAAGCAAGGCTGGCAAATATTGATGGTGTTAACCAGGTATTAAGATCTCTTTGTCAGACAACCAAATTTCCGTTTAGCTTTTTTTTATGGATTTTTCTAACTGTAACATTTACTATCTGCTATTTTTAATAAAATGCAGCATCTTGTTACAAAGTATGGAGATCATCTTCTTCAGAGTATTCAAAAATTTTCAAAAGAATTGGACCTTTCTTTGGATGGTGTTGCAACCATTGAAGCTACTCAAGCTATTAATAACAGCAAACCTTACATGGCACCAAAACAACCGAAAGACTTGGCACCTGCAAAATACGGAGCTTGGAAAATGTGGCAAGAGGATGGTCTCTCAGCTGAACAGATTGCTGTATGCCTTTTTCTTTTACTGGTTAAATAATACTAATATCTAGAGGTGGCATGATGGGCGGGTCGGGTAAGTTGGATAATGGGTCATTTCAACATGGATCAAACACTTATATGTTCCTTTTTTACCTAGATCTGCTGTGTTAATTAACTGATAGATTTAATTTGTACAAGATTCTGCTTCCAGAAAATGATGTAGAATCTTGTATGCATTAAACGTACACTTTTGGTGACTTGCTGCATGTCTGACCCGTTTCTGTTCTGGTATTTTATGAACATCTTGCACTAAATTACAGCCCATGTTGGCCTGTTTATAATAATTGGGTTGAAATTGCCACTTTTACTGACTTCAATCATATTGTGTGTCTTTTTTTACTAGTTAAATGATACCTATCTTTAGAGGTGGCATGATTGGCGAGTTGGATAATGGGTCAAACCTGGTCGTTTAACGTGTCATTTTCAACATGGATCAACATACATATGTTTTTTTTACCCATATCCGTCATGTTGATTAAATCACAAAGATAATATTTGTAAAAAATTCCGCTTTCAGAAAATAATATAGAATGTTGTATGCTTTAATCGTACACTTTCTTTGACTTGCTGCCCGTGTGACCCGTTCCTTTTCTGCTTTTTTGAACATTTTGCAATAAATTACAGCCCACGTTGTCCCATTTATACTAAATGGGTTGATATTGCCACCTTTACTAAATTCAATCATCATATTGTATATGCTCTATATTTACCATATGTACTTTTGTTCTAGAACTTTCCTGGTAGATCGGCTCCAATAAAAGTGCAAACGGCCCTTGCATATGTGCTGGATGCGGCACGAGAGGGGTGCGTAATTGACTGGCCTAGATTGTTCAAAGAGATCGGTCTTACAAAATCGATTGCTGATAGTATTGATGCTGCAATTTTAAAAGTTGGCTCTAAAGACAAGCTGAAACCTATCAAAGAACAACTACCGGAAGAGGTAAAGTTTTTCATATCAAGATCCAACATTTAACTGATTGATTGTTATAAAAAATGATTTTGGTATAATAACATTAATTTTATTATATTTTATTTTGTAGTGTTAGACCATCAAACTGTTATATTTAATTTCTTTTAGCAATTTCTTATATAAAAGAGAGAAAATATTTAAGATTGATATATATGGGTTGAAATTTGGAAAAAATAAAATAAAATTCAACCCAATGAGCTTTATTATTATTTTTGTTGTTACATATATGGGTTGAAATTGAAATTTTAAGGCTGATATTGTTTAAAAAATAATTTTTTTTAACCAAATGAGCTTTATTATTATTTTTGTTGCTGACATATATGGTTTAAAATACTTTTACTTGTATAGATTATTAATTGACTTAAATCATGATTAATCAGGTTGATTACACTCATATCAAGGCATGGTTGACTATGCAAGAACTTGGGATGTCAACTGAAGCTTTTTCATCTGCTAACCCGGATACAGAACCCGATTCTAATGAAACACAAGAGTTGTCTGATAAGCCCAATGCCATAAACGTGGGCCCACGTGAGAAAACTGAAGTGGTACTCATCGATGATTCTCCAAGAAAGCGTCAAAAGGTTGATATACCCGAACAAGATAATCATCCTCTCGAGATTACTGAAGCTTCACTTTCAGACTTGCTTCAGACCTCTGAGAATGGGGTGAGAGTTTATATTTCAGATACTTTATGGGTGTTTAAATGTGTGTTTCAAACTTGTTATTAATCAAATGTCGGTATATATTTTTCTTTTTTTATCTTTTGGTTTTGTATAATATGCAGGCTACGTTGACGGACATACTGAAGCACTTTAGTGGATCTACAGAAGCGGCTGTGGTGGATTTTTTGACTTTTATGGAGAGCGAGTTCTTGATCTATAAAAAGAACAATGTGTATAAACTTATGTAATGGGGGTGATGGATATACTTTTAAGTAAATCCATCAACTTCTACTAGCAATCAACTGAAAACGAATAGATGTTATGGCTATAGTTGCGAGTAGCATCTTTTTGCTAACATTTGATCGTTGGGTTTCAATCGTAGATGATTCACGCGTTTTAAGTTATACTCTCGAAAGTGCAGTAATTTAGCTTATTATAGGTCAAGTATTCAAGTCTTATTACACGTAATATTAAGATACTTCAGTTTTTTGTCCGTTTTAAGCAATTTAGCTGCTGTCATTTACCACAAAATGGCAAAAATTTTTTGAATATATCATATCAAAAGGCACGATTAAACGATCTAAAAAATGTACATTATAAAAACTTAAGGAGTACCTTATTTCTAGTGACTAAAGAGGAAGAAGGATTCGAGACCGTGTGTTGTAGACTTCAAAATATTATTGACTATAATTCTCACGTCACTAGAGGTGACGGTCTACATCTCATTTTACAATACCTCACAAACACAAAATTAGATCCGAGTAAAAAAATAACCGTCCACATTTCACCTTCTCATACCTCATATACGTGTGGATCAATGTTGTGTTAAGAAAACGAGCCAAAAATTACTTGGGATTAACCAAGTTTAATACGGTAGTAATCGACTTATATAATGATATATTTAACACATTATTGTTATCTACTACTCCGTATAAAGGAATGAGCAAATCGGTGTTTGTTGGTAGCTAATATATGGAGTAGGACTTTATTGGAATTCACAAAATTTGAATCTCAAGAACAGATATGTTTTCATGATCTTAAGCGAATAATCACTCGATGTTTGTTGGTAGCTGATATAATGCAATCTTAATTTCATGTGTAGCAAAATAAGCTCAGGGTGTACAATCAACCATGTTAAACAACCAAAACGAACTAATAAATGGCCGATTTGATCACCATAATCAACATGAAGTGATAACAAGGCTGAAATTATACCACAACCATTCTGTTAATGCTTAACAAGTCTCTATAAAGACTTTAAATGGTCTATGATTAGTAGAAGACAGGCTCAAGCATTACGGAAGCCTCTAATAAAACAGGAGCTTAACATAATTCAAAAGTATCATAACGCACAAATAGGCAATCACTATAAGTATCTGGTATCTTATCTTGCAAAATTTGTGGATCTAATAATACCATTAATAGTATTGCCATCGTCAAAAGGTCAAAACACATCAATATAAGTCAAATCTCTTCTGTTAGTTCTTGTGCAAGAGATCCCGAGTTTCCAATTCCACTCCTTACAAATAAATTGTTGAAACAAAGATGCTCCATTATCAAAACATGAGAGGATAAGATTAGATTAGTAGAGTTGTAATCCCTTCCATCCATTAATTCAAGGAACCAATGAGAGCGCGACATGTGGCGCGAAAATGAGCTCAGGGTCTGTTCTCACTATTGCTCATGTGAATAGTTTTAACGGACATAGTTAACTTTTGTTAGAATGAAGGATGAAATTGAGACTTTAAAATGTTTTTAAGGATCAAAAATGCATAAAATAAAATAGATGGATGAAACGGTTAAAAAGTGAAAAACATAGAGACAAAAATAAGCAATTTTGTCTATAAATTACCAGCCTCAGAACACATCGCCCAAATCCTGATAAACCCTAAAAATTTCCTTTAGCCCAAATCACAAATTGTTCGGAAATGGATTTGGAAATGTCCGCGGGTCGTTATCCGAATAATGTTGTAGCTCGAATTCGATATTTCGCTGACATAGACATTGAAAATCCAGTTGAAAACAATAATAATTTTCTCGACTGTTTAGCATCTGTAAGAAGGGCTAGAATAGGCCATACTCATCACGAGAGAATGATTGAAGTTTATGTTACTCGAAAGGAAAGGGTAATTTCAATTTGGTATTTCAAAACTTCTGACATCTACTATATAGGTATAAAGAATAAACATGGTGTTTGGGAAACAAAAATCGAGGCAGAGGATAAGGAGAAAAAAATTGAAAATCGTCTTAGGTATACTCTCACACGTGAACTTGCTCATAAACATAAATTTTTTTACTTATGATGGTCGACTGTTTAGCTTTGGTAATTTTAATTTCTCACTATATGGTTTGGATGCAATTATCACTGGTGTTTCGCAAATTTCATCAAATGGACCCGATTCTCAAAGACTCTGCTTAGCGATCGGTATTATATTCTCCGAGTCAGCTAGGTCTGACTAGTTTGAGGATCGATTCAAGACAGTCTTTTCAGATCTAGGTACAAGAGTGTTTTATTATGAGGAATGGTGGAATGGAAAATTAGGAAAATGGGGTAAGTAATAGGAATGGAGAGATGATTATTTAGCGAGAAGCAAAGAAGAGAGATAAGAAAAATGCCTGCGATTTCTTTTTTAAATATCAAAAGATTAGAGAAGACGGAGATGTTATGACGGAGGATGAAGAAGGAAAAGTTTAGAGAATATGCAGCTACTTTTTATTTTATCTGTAACCACGTTAGCACATGAAAAATTATCCTTAAAACAAGAGTTTTTATTTTTAAAAGTTTTGTTAAAAGATCTTGAAGCTGAGAGGTTATTTTGAAAATTCTTGTTAACAAAAGATTTATTTATAAAATTGAGGTGAATCAAGGAGTTAACTGACGTAGTACATGAGGTGCCTTTTTGAAAGATTTGATCAACCAGGGGCTTAATGTTACTTTTTCCGATCAACAAACGACTTCGGGTCAGGGTTTAATTTATTCGGATTATGTCTTTTTGCAGTATTACAATTCCATATCTTTTCATCCCTACCCATTTTCTCAGCCGTGACCTTGGATTCATCAGAAACATTTGGGTTTAAGTTCCCATTATTAAATCCATCGGCCGTTTGACGCGATTGGAACGGTGAATTAGGACTAGAGTCGCCTGATTTTACCCACTTTTCCCTTTTTCCAATCGATGTGTGCAATTTATGCGCTAAACTATGCGATGATTTAAATAAGAAGATAGGGTTAGAAAAGGGGTTTGAGATATTATTACTCTCAACCCCGTTACCTCTTACGTTCGATTTCTTATCACAACCATACGCCTCCGCCGCCGCTGTAACAAACTTCTGTTCTAGGTTAGAAAAGTCGGCTTTGCCGGTGGTGCTGCTGGTTTGCTTTAGATTTCCCACGGCCGTCGCTGCTGCTGCTGCCCTGGTTTTCATGAGATCGTACATCACCATAAATGACGGAGGTGTTCTATGACGGTGACAGGATTTTTCGATCAGCCCTAGATGATTTGCTGTTGGTTTTATCAGGTAAGTTTGATTTATGGGTTTGGGAATTCAGACCAAGCTTTTTGGTTGAATCACCGTTGCTATTGGTTGCTTGATGAGCTAGGCTACCGTCCTTGGACATGGCAGCCAACTCTTTGGTTACTGATGAACAAATGCGCGTGTTATGATCGGAGAATCAACACTGCTCTGGTACCATGTCAAAGATTGAGACTGAATCGAAAGCTTTGATTGTTTTTTATTATATTGAGTTGTTATGTTTACAAACTATGGAGCCTCTTTATATAGGCTCAAAACTAACTGTCATAATCTAAGAAAGGCTAGGAGCCTTTTTACAGTTGGATATGATTTGTATTTTTTGTTATATATGGAAGTAGCTGTTAGTTGTAATCTTTTCTTCTTTTTAACAAGCACAGTCTTTGAGAATCGGGTTCATTTGATGAAATTTACGAAACACCAGTGATAATTGCATCCAAACCATATAGTGAGAAATTAAAATTATCAAAGCTACAACCGTATCGACCATCATAAGTAAAAAAATTATGTTTATGAGCAAGATCACGTGTGAGAGTATACCTAAGACGGTTTTCGATTTTTTTCTCCTTATCATCTGCCTCGATTTTTGTTTCCCAAATGTCATGCTTATTCTTTACACCTATATAGTAGATGTGTAACAACCCAAACCGTAACCGACCAAACACGACGAAATTTCAAACAAAAAAAAAAAAATTGTTGTTCCAGGCCATCGGCGCGCCGCGCCAAAAGGGCCGCGCGCCGCGCCAAACCCCTGCTGTTACCGGAAAGTTTAAATGCGAAAAAGATGAACGTGTTCCCGGCATATTTAACCAAAACGCTTTTAACCATACATTCATATATGCAAAACTAGCACATAACTAAGGTATGAACAAGTTTTACAAGGTGGGGCCCACACGTGCCCAAAACGCCACTAAGTTTAAAATACAATGTTTAATACAAATTAGAGTTTCGACCACAAAAAGTTTAATTGCCAAACGACACAACGAGCATGGTGTTTGGGGTTAAACTACCCAAGTCTCGGTCAAACTCCAAGCCATAACCCAAAAGTGCTTCCTAATCATCGAAGCGGGAAACTCAATCCAAGGTAATGCCCTTACCCTTATCCACACACGAACCTATAAAAAGGTAAACAACGAGAGGGTAAGCAAAGCTTAGTGAGCACAATAATTATACATAAACATATATAATCTACTTACTCGCATCACTTACACAACATCATATTCGAGTTTAACAATTCATCAAGCATGCTACATTAATAAGCATATACCAATAATTCACAATCCCACAAATAGCTACTAGTACAATAGCATACGATTCATAAATTAATACTTCCAATACATAATTCACATAACCTTGGTTAACCAATTCGAACACGGGAAGCGGTACTTACAAGACCGTTGGAGTTCATAACGTCCACTAGTGTTACTTACACACCGCGTAATCACTAGTCCCCGGGTGATGTCTTAAACACCACGACTAACTCACCCTTACAACAATGTGGCGTCTTAAACACCGCGACGAATCCACACTTCATTCAATACAATGAGTGGTGTCTTAATCACCGCGACACTTCCACTCCCATGACATTGTGGTGTCTTAAACACCGCGACAATACCACAAGTCAATCATACCATGAGTAGTGTCTTAAACACCGCGACAATGCTACTCGTTACTTAGAATGTGGTGTCTTAAACACCGCGACAATACCACATTCGTGCAACACAAATAAATACATTATATACACATACGCATAATTATTCCACTCACCTTATGCCTTCGGTGATTATTAAACCAAGCTTGAATTCCAAGGTAACGTACCTATTTCACAAGCATAATTAATCAATCAACTTGGTCTAATCTCATAACACACACCATCCTAGGTCATCTTGACCCATTTTGACAACTAACCCTAAATTGGGTCGTTTTCACCAAAAACCCTAACACTTGGCACTCATGGCCTTCACGCACATTAGAACACTAGGTTTTAGCACAAAACACTAATATTGACCCATCTTGGTCCATTTTGACCCATTTGACTCGATAAAAGTCAACACACCCATTTTGGGTCATTTATGCCCAAATCACACCCATTTACACTTCCTCAAGGTGTTCTAACAAATTACTAGCCAATTAGGGTTTCATAACAACAATTTATACATTTAAAACCCTAGCTTACACATAATTGAGTCTACATGACCCAAATTACCCAAGAACACCCAATTTACTTAAAATGGGTCTTAATGTTCATCTTTAACACAAACCCTAACCCATACACAAAATCAAATTAAGAAAAGAAAGTTAAGGCATACCACAACTATCAAAATGTAGCAAATGACGAGATGCACAACTTTAAAGCTTGCGATTAAACCCGAAACGAGCTTCTTCTCCTTCAAAGTGAGCTTTCTCACTCTACAATCACTCTCTCTCTAAACTTGAATTGAAAGGGATAAGGTTGGTGAGTTTTTGAGTAAATGATACTCTAACATCTGATCCCAAGCATTAAATCCGGCCTCCAATTGATTTTACCAAAATACCCTCCAAATATCTAATTTAAAAGAATGGAGAATCTGTCACAGTCAGATGGCGCGGCGCGCCACCTAGCCGCGCGGCGCGCAACCCTGCCAGTTCAGCTTCTTTTGTCTTCTTAAAATATACAATAAAACCCCGTTTCAAATATCGTTCAATACACTTATATACACATATGTACATTACAATTATTCGGGTCTTACAACTCTCCCCCACTCATTCGGATTGCGTCCTCGCAATCCAAGCCACATGACAAGCAGGAAGATAGACTAACACGAACTCTTCGGGTTCCCATGTAAACTCGGAACCTTTATTCCGTCGCCATTGAACCTTATAGGTCCTAACCTCTTTATGTCTCAACCGTTTGACCTTTTCATCAAGTATTGCAATTGGCTCTTCAACATACTCCAACTTATTGTTTAGCTCAATTTCATCTAAAGGCATCCATGAAGAATCATCCGCAAGGCACTTACGGAGGTGAGAAACATGAAACGTGTTATGGATCCCCGCAAGCTCTTCGGGCAATTCCAATCGATATGCAACTTCACCAACACGAGCTAAAACTTTAAACGGTCCAATAAACCGAGGACCTAACTTTCCCCGTTTTCGAAATCGAATAATACCCTTCCATGGCGAAACCTTAAGCATAACCATGTCGCCCTCTTGGAATTCGATCGTTCGTCTACGTTTATCGGCATACGACTTTTGCCTATCTTGAGCCTTCTTCAAATGCTCCCGAATAATATCAATCTTGTTATTCGTCTCTAAAACCAAATCGGTACTTCCGATTTCTCTTTGACCCATTTCTCCCCAACAAATGGGAGTTCGACACCTTCGGCCATAAAGCATCTCGTAAGGTGGCATCCCGATACTAGTATGAAAACTATTATTGTATGAGAATTCCACCAAAGGTAAATGCTCATCCCAACTACCACCAAAATCAATGATGCACGCCCGTAGCATATCTTCCAAAGTTTGATTCGTACGCTCGGTTTGACCGTCCGTTTGAGGATGATACGCCGTGCTCAACTTTAATTGTGTACCCATATCTTCATGAAACTTTTCCCAAAATCGAGATGTAAAACGGGTATCTCGATCCGAAATAATAGATATAGGAACGCCATGTCGCGAGACCACTTCCTTGATAAACAACTTAGCCAAGGCCTCTGACGATATTGCTTCTTTAATGGGAAGAAACAAGGCACTTTTCGTCAACCGGTCCACGATCACCCAAATCGAATCATATTGAGTTCTCGCCGTCTTAGGTAACTTAGTGATAAAATCCATGGTAATGTGCTCCCATTTCCACTTCGGGATTTCTAACGGTTGCAACTTACCATACGGCTTTTGATGCTCGGCTTTAACTTGCAAACAAGTAACACATCGTTCGACGTATTTTACAACATCGCGTTTCATGCCCGGCCACCAATAATCTTTCTTCAAGTCATGATACATTTTCGTCGCGCCCGGATGAATGGAATATTTCGACTTATGTGCTTCATCGAGTAGCACCCGTCGGTAATCACCCGCCTTAGGCACCCACACCCTTCCTTGAAAGGACAACAAACCCCGCGGACCCATAGTAATAAACTCCGATTGGCCCACAATTCGTTCCGCGTGCTTATCGTGAACATAAGCCTCTATTTGGTCTTCACCCATCTTTTCAAGAAATTCGTTAGTGATAATCAAACGTAACGATGTTATACGTATCGCCGGATGTTGAGTCTTTCGACTTAACGCATCCGCGACCACATTCGCCTTACCCGGATGGTAAAGTATCTCACAATCATAATCTTTCACCACATCCATCCATCTACGTTGACGATAATTCAAATCCCTTTGAGTAAAAAGGTGTTTCAAATTCTTATGATCCGAATATATCGTACACTTGACACCATATAAGTAGTGGCGCCAAATTTTCAACGCATGCACAACCGCCGCCATTTCAAGATCATGAGTCGGGTACCTCGTTTCGTGTTCCTTTAATTGTCGAGAGGCATAAGCAATGACTTTACCCCTTTGCATAAGAACGCACCCGAGCCCATTTAAAGAAGCATCACAATAAACCACCATGTCTTCGACACCTTCCGGTAACACTAACACCGGAGCTTGACACAACTTCTCTTTCAATAATTGAAAAGCTATTTCTTGCTCGTTTTCCCAATTGAACTTAGCACTCTTCCTTGTCAACTTCGTTAATGGAGAAGCAATCTTAGAAAAGTGTTGGATAAACTGACGATAATAACCGGCCAATCCGAGAAAACTTCGGATCTCCGTGGGCGTAGTCGGTCGTCCCCAACTCTTCACCGTCTCAATCTTCCCCGGATCCACTTGGATACCGCTTTCGTTCACAATGTGACCAAGAAATTGAACCTCTCTTAGCCAAAATTCACACTTAGAGAACTTAGCATACAACTTCTCCTTCCTCAGCGTCTTCAAAACTTCGCGCAAGTGACGTTCATGTTCGTGCATACTTTTCGAGTAGACTAGTATGTCGTCAATGAACACAATAACCGACTTGTCCAACATAGGTTGGCACACCCGGTTCATAAGATCCATGAATGCCGCCGGTGCATTCGTAAGACCAAAAGGCATCACCACAAACTCAAAATGCCCATAACGCGTTCGGAAAGCCGTTTTCTCAATGTCTTCCTCACGGACCCGCATTTGATGATAGCCGGACCGTAGGTCGATCTTAGAGAAATACGTCGCACCTTGAAGTTGATCAAACAAATCGTCGATCCTAGGTAACGGATAACGATTCTTGATCGTCACTTTATTCAACTCACGGTAATCGATGCACATACGCATACTACCGTCTTTCTTCTTTACAAATAAAACCGGAGCGCCCCATGGCGACGCACTTGGTCGGATAAAACCCTTCCCGAGCAATTCTTGAATTTGATTCAATAACTCTTGCATCTCCGTTGGTGCTAAACGATAAGGAGTTTTAGCAATGGGGGTAGCCCCCGGAACCAACTCGATGCGAAATTCGACTTGTCTTTCCGCCGGGACACCCGGTAACTCATCCGGAAAGACATCTTCAAACTCATTAACTACCGGAATTTCACGAATTGGTGGTGGCTCATTACGAGTGTCGACAACATGAGCAAGGAAAGCCATACCACCGGTAACAACGTGACGTCGTGCCCGAGCAAAAGTGCATATCGGCACCGATCTCCTTCGTTTGTCACCATGAATAATCATCTCTCCCCCACTTGGGGTCTTTACACGAATAAACTTGTCGTGGCATGCAATATCGGCTCTATAACGATCGAGCCAATCCATACCAACGACAACATCAAAATCACCCAAAGTCATCGGAATAAGATCAATTTCGAAACTTTCGGCGCCAAACACAACATTGCAATTTTTACACACATCAACCACTAGCGCCGTCTTGCCATCCGCTATTTCAACTTCTACCGGACGACTCAACTTTACTAGCGGTTTATTTAACTTAGGCACAAATCTTGGAGATACGAAAGACAAATTAGCACCACCATCAAAAAGTATCCGAGCCGGATTAGAATTAACCATGAAAGTACCTGAAACGACTTCATTGGATTGTTTAGCTTCTTCATTAGACATCAAGTAGTTACGACCCCTAGCCGTACCCGCTGCCTTCTCTATCCGCTTAGCATTATCATTACGCAACTCGGGACACTCGGGTTTCTTGTGTCCCTCCTTCCCACAATTGTAGCAAGTGAATTTTGTAGTAGAAGATGGTTTGGTACAATCACGAGCCATATGCCCCCTTCGCCCACAATTATGACAAGTATAGGGGAAATCCCCCGAGGCACCTTTCTTCACACTCCCCACACTCTCGGTTGGGCCTTTCTTTGACTTCTTGCTTGAAAAATTTGAGTGACTCGAACCTTCATACTTTCTCTTCCTCAACACAATCGCTTCAAACCCTTTCGCCATATTAAACAACTCATCGAAGCTCTTCACCACGTTTACGCTAATCTTTTCTTGATAACTATCATTCAAGGTTCGATAGAAATCTTCTTTCAACATTTTATCATTCCCGACATACTCCGGGCAAAATTGCGTCTTGGACAAGAACACGGATTTGAGAGTGTTCAAGTCCATCGACCCTTGCCTCAAGGTACGTAGCTCGTCCTTAAGTCTTGTAAGATCGGCCGAAGTTCGGTACTCATCGAAGAACTCCACTTTAAATTCCTCCCAAGTGAAGTCCATACATTGTTCTTCACCATAGAGTTGGATCTTAGCATCCCACCACAATTTCGCGTCACCCCTTAACATGCTACAACCATACCTAGTCTTCTTGTCGGGTGGACACTCACAAGTACGGAAGGCCCCCTCCATATCGGAGATGAATCGGGCACTCTTGAGTGGGTCCCGATCGCCCTCAAAAGTAGGAGGTTGAGCATCCTTAAAGTTCTTGAAGAAAAAGTCACGCCTTCCCCCATTTTCTTCTTGAAGAGCAATCTTAATTTGCTCCTTAACCAAAGTGACGACTTGTTCGTCAATCGTCTCGAGAAACATCTTCTTAACATCTTCGCGAAACTCCGCCTTTTGACGTTGAAAGATGGCCTCAACCTTGGCCGTGAACTCGGGGTCCTCGCTTGAGCCCCCATTATCAAGTTCGGTGTCGTGTCCGTTTCGCGTCTTCATTCTATAAAACGGAAGAGATTAAATAACGAAACGAAAGACATAACAATACGTATACATATACACCATACCACCCCATCTCGCTCGACGATCGTCGTACATCGCTCGTTTGACACGATTTGCACCTGTAGTAAGGGTAGCTAATCATTACTACGCGAGCACATCGCGTAACTTGCTAGTACAACGTCCGTTCCGCTTGATGATTGCTATATAATACAAACAATAACGCATGATTAGTTCATATAAACCTATGCGCTAACCAAGACCCGGTCCGACCCAAAGTCCTACAAGTCCCGCACAATACGCACACAAAAGTCTAAGTCTAGGCGCCTATCTCAAGTCACCTAAATCCCTTAGACCATGCTCTGATACCACTTGTAACAACCCAAACCGTAACCGACCAAACACGACGAAATTTCAAACAAAAAAAAAATATTTGTTGTTCCAGGCCATCGGCGCGCCGCGCCAAACCCCTGCTGTTACCGGAAAGTTTAAATGCGAAAAAGATGAACGTGTTCCCGGCATATTTAACCAAAACGCTTTTAACCATACATTCATATATGCAAAACTAGCACATAACTAAGGTATGAACAAGTTTTACAAGGTAGGGCCCACACGTGCCCAAAACGCCACTAAGTTTAAAATACAATGTTTAATACAAATTAGAGTTTCGACCACAAAAAGTTTAATTGCCAAACGACACAACGAGCATGGTGTTTGGGGTTAAACTACCCAAGTCTCGGTCAAACTCCAAGCCATAACCCAAAAGTGCTTCCTAATCATCGAAGCGGGAAACTCAATCCAAGGTAATGCCCTTACCCTTATCCACACACGAACCTATAAAAAGGTAAACAACGAGAGGGTAAGCAAAGCTTAGTGAGCACAATAATTATACATACACATATATAATCTACTTACTCGCATCACTTACACAACATCATATTCGAGTTTAACAATTCATCAAGCATGCTACATTAATAAGCATATACCAATAATTCACAATCCCACAAATAGCTACTAGTACAATAGCATACGATTCATAAATTAATACTTCCAATACATAATTCACATAACCTTGGTTAACCAATTCGAACACGGGAAGCGGTACTTACAAGACCGTTGGAGTTCATAACGTCCACTAGTGTTACTTACACACCGCGTAATCACTAGTCCCCGGGTGATGTCTTAAACACCGCGACTAACTCACCCTTACAACAATGTGGCGTCTTAAACACCGCGACGAATCCACACTTCATTCAATACAATGAGTGGTGTCTTAATCACCGCGACACTTCCACTCCCATGACATTGTGGTGTCTTAAACACCGCGACAATACCACAAGTCAATCATACCATGAGTAGTGTCTTAAACACCGCGACAATGCTACTCGTTACTTAGAATGTGGTGTCTTAAACACCGCGACAATACCACATTCGTGCAACACAAATAAATACATTATATACACATACGCATAATTATTCCACTCACCTTATGCCTTCGGTGATTATTAAACCAAGCTTGAATTCCAAGGTAACGTACCTATTTCACAAGCATAATTAATCAATCAACTTGGTCTAATCTCATAACACACACCATCCTAGGTCATCTTGACCCATTTTGACAACTAACCCTAAATTGGGTCGTTTTCACCAAAAACCCTAACACTTGGCACTCATGGCCTTCACGCACATTAGAACACTAGGTTTTAGCACAAAACACTAATATTGACCCATCTTGGTCCATTTTGACCCATTTGACTCGATAAAAGTCAACACACCCATTTTGGGTCATTTATGCCCAAATCACACCCATTTACACTTCCTCAAGGTGTTCTAACAAATTACTAGCCAATTAGGGTTTCATAACAACAATTTATACATTTAAAACCCTAGCTTACACATAATTGAGTCTACATGACCCAAATTACCCAAGAACACCCAATTTACTTAAAATGGGTCTTAATGTTCATCTTTAACACAAACCCTAACCCATACACAAAATCAAATTAAGAAAAGAAAGTTAAGGCATACCACAACTATCAAAATGTAGCAAATGACGAGATGCACAACTTTAAAGCTTGCGATTAAACCCGAAACGAGCTTCTTCTCCTTCAAAGTGAGCTTTCTCACTCTACAATCACTCTCTCTCTAAACTTGAATTGAAAGGGATAAGGTTGGTGAGTTTTTGAGTAAATGATACTCTAACATCTGATCCCAAGCATTAAATCCGGCCTCCAATTGATTTTACCAAAATACCCTCCAAATATCTAATTTAAAAGAATGGAGAATCTGTCACAGTCAGATGGCGCGGCGCGCAACCCTGCCAGTTCAGCTTCTTTTGTCTTCTTAAAATATACAATAAAACCCCGTTTCAAATATCGTTCAATACACTTATATACACATATGTACATTACAATTATTCGGGTCTTACAAGATGTCAGAAGTTTTGAAATACCAAACTGAAATTACCCTTTCCTTTCGAGTAACATAAACTTCAATCATTCTCTCGTGATGAGTATGGCCTATTCTAGCCCTTCTTACAGATGCTAAACAGTCGAGAAAATTATTATTGTTTTCAACTGGATTTTCAACGTCTATGTCAGCGAAATATCGAATTCGAGCTACAACATTATTCGGATAACGACCCGCGGGCATTTCCAAATCCATTTCCGAACAATTTGTGATTTGGGCTAAAGGAAATTTTTAGGGTTTATCAGGATTTGGGCGATGTGTTCTGAGGCTGATAATTTATAGACAAAATTGCTTAGTTTGTCGCTATGTTTTTCACTTTTTAACCGTTTCATCCCTCTATTTTATTTTATGCATTTTTTTATCATTAAAAACATTTTAAAGTCTCAATTTCATCCTTCATGCTAACAAAGGTTAACTAAGTCCGTTAAAACTATTCACATGAGCAATAGTGAGAACAAACTTCGAGAGGAAGACGTAACTTTTCACCAAAGGAAGACGTAATTCTAAAAAAAAAAAAAAAAAAAAACACCAACAGATTTCTACATACTTGTCACAAGAGCAATAGTGAGTGTTGGTTTTTACAATTTTCTCATATTGCTTCACATAATTTCATCATCAACGACAAAAAAAAAATTAATAAGACAAAATGATAGAATGCAATTTAAGTCAAGCATTCTATCATTTTTTTTATTAATTTTTTTTGTCGTTGATGATGAAATTTTGTTGAGCAATATGAGAAAATTGTATAAATCAACACTCAGTATTGCTCTTGTGACAAGTATGTAGAAATCTGTTGGTGTTTTTTTTTTCTTTTCAGAATTACGTCTTCCTTTGGTGGAAAGTTACGTCTTCCTCTCGAAGTCTGTTCTCACTATTGCTCATGTGAATAGTTTTAACGGACTTAGTTAACCTTTGTTAGCATGAAGGATGAAATTGAGACTTTAAAATGTTTTTAATTATAAAAAATGCATAAAATAAAATAGAGGGATGAAACGGTAAAAAAGTGAAAAACATAGGGACAAAGTAAGCAATTTTGTCTATAAATTACCATCCTCAAAACACATCGCCCAAATCCTCGATAAACCCTAAAAATTTCCTTTAGCCCAAATCACAAATTGTACGGAAATGGATTTGGAAATGCCTGCGGGTCGTTATCCGCATAATGTTGTAGCTCGAATTCGATATTTCGCTGACATAGACGTTGAAAATCCAGTTGAAAACAGTAATAATTTTCTTGAATGTTTGGCATCTGTAAGAAGGGCTAGAATAGGCCATACTTATCACGAGAGAATGATTGAAGTTTATGTTACTCGACGAGGAAGGGTAATTTCAATTTGGTTTTTCAAAACTTCTGACATCTACTATATAGGTGTAAAGAATAAGCATGGTGTTTGGGAAACAAAAATCGAGGCAGAGGATAAGGAGAAAAAAATTGAAAATCATCTTAGGTATACTCTCACACGTGAACTTGCTCATAAACATAAATTTTTTTACTTATGATGGTCGACTGGTTAGCTTTGGTAATTTTAATTTCTCACTATATGGTTTGGATGCAATTATCACTGGTTCTCCGAGTCAGCTAGGTCTGACTAGTTTGAGGATCGATTCAAGACAGTCTTTTCAGATCGGGTACAAGAGTGTTTTATTATGAGGAGTGGTGGAATGGAAAATTAGGAAAATGGGTAAGTTATCGGAATGGAGAGATGATTATTTAGCGAGAAGCAAAGAAGAGAGACAAGAAAATGCCTGCGATTTCTTTTTTAAATATCAAAAGATTAGAGAAGACAGAGATGTTACAGTTTTTGATAAGACGGAGGATGAAGAAAAGAAAAAGTTTAGAGAAATATGCAGCTCACTTTAGCGTGAAGGCGTGGAAAGAGGAGAATGTGAAGAAGTAAGTTAACAACAACAATGAGGTGTTAGTAAACAGCCTCATAATGTTTGTGAGGGTAATGAGGGAAATAGGAGGGCTATATGGGGAGGACATGGCTTTTAAGGGTGTCCCAGAAATACCTCCACGCAGCTGGCCTAAATCAATGAGGTGTTAGTAAACACATTTCAAAACTTACTGAAGAATCCTTTTGGGCTATTAAGCCCAATAATTCATAAGTAAACAGCCTCATAATGTTTGTTGGTAGCTGATACAATGTAAACTGCAATCTTAATTTCATGTGAAGCAAAATGAGCTCAGGGTGTACAATCAACCATAAACAACAAAAACGAACAAATAAATGGCCGATTTGATCACGATAATGAACATGAAATGAAAACAAGGCTAAAGTTATACCACAACCATTCTGTTAATGCTTAACAAGTCTCTATAAAAAACTTTAAAAGGTCTGTGATTGGTAGAAGACATGTTTAAGCATTACGGAAGCCTCTAAAACAGGCGCTGAACATAATCTTCACAAGTATCATAACGCACAAATAGGCAATCACATATAAGTATCTGGTATCTTGCAAAATTTGTGGATCTAATAATAATACCATTAATAGTATGGCAGATTGTCAAAAGGTCAAACCATGTCAATAGAAGTCAAACCTCTTCAGTTAGTTCTTGTGCAAGAGATCCCGAGTTTCCAATTCAACTCCTTCAAAATTATGTTTTGCTGAAGGATGCGCATCTAAAGGCGACTTGCATTTCTTCTGTAACTCGATGAATCTTTCGACATCAAAATTATGTTTCTTGATAAGTTTTCTTCTACGAGACAAAAACAGCCTCTTCATCAAATCTTGATATGTGGGGTCCCTCGATGTTATAAGGAAATAAGCGTACCCCACAATTAGACCAGATGTGGTTGCAAAGAAGGCAACTGGCTCCATAACATCCCAAGAAAATTCCCAGAAAGTCAAACGGAAGAAAAGTCCGATTTGAGCTAGTGAGAATGCGAGCCCAGTGTAGAGGATACGGCGGACCTGTTTGTGGGCCAGCCTATCAATTTCGTCCTGTTTTGCTTGTAACTGCTTTAGCTCTTCTCTCCTTGGATCATCATCAGCTGTTAGAGCAAGGGGTACAGCCCGTCTAACAAGATCCACCACCTAATTATTCAAAACAAACATACAACTTTTAATAAAATGGACCATAGAAGATTGTGTCTAAATGTGCATATTCTGTTTGAAGTTATCAATCGAATGTTTGAGTGTTGAAAAGTGTAATGATTTGATATCTTTTTAGATAGCAAGAGTGTATAACAAGTGATTTGGTAGCTTATAGTTTACTTATTTCCTTAAAAGGAAATTGTTGAAACAAAGGTGCTCCATTATCAAAACTTCAAAACATGAGACCATGAGAGCATAAGATTTAATTAGTATCTTCTTTTCAAAAGGGATCCCAAAGCTTATGCATAATGCTTTAGAGAAAGTGACTTTTTGCTATATAAAACTATCTTTCAACCGATTAATAGGAACCACTATTTCTAAATCACCTTTATTCTTAAGCACCTTCAAAGCGAAGAAAGCATATCAAGATTATGTACTACATGTAAAAAAATGCTATTACCTCTTTCTCATTAAAAATGCAATTTTGATATTACAAGAGTGCATAATAAGTGCATTGGAAGCTTATAGTCTGCCTATTCCCTTAACAATAAATAGATGAAACGAATATGCTCCATTATCAAAAAATGAGAGCATAAGATTTGATTAGTATCCTATTATAAAAGGTATCTCACAACTTAAGCATAATGCTTTAGAGAAAGCAACTTTATGCTATATAAAACAATGTTTTTAACTTAATGATGGCAACCACTGTTTATAAATCACCTTTATTCTTAAGCACCTTCGAAGTAAAGAAAGCATAGCAAGATTATTTACTAGAAAAAACATGCTACCACCTCTTTCTCATAGAAGTACAATTCTGTTATGACAAAATACAAGCAATCGTGTAGATATAAACCAATACCTCCATAACTTGTAGTGACAACAAAGGGTAATTAAATAAATCTGCCTTTAAATTTCTTTAATAAGATCTTTCTGCTTTAATTATGGGATATTCCGAAATGGAAACTGGTTAAAAAGTTATAGGACAGATGGGCCACAAGATAGTTTCCAGCTTTGAAAACCATTTGTGATGAGCAATTCAAACAAATGATTCACATGGTCCATGGAAATATACAAAATGCTTAAAAATAGAAACATCAGACACAAGGTAAATATGCAACTTTCGCGCTTGAGATACTCACTAGATTAAAACCTAACATGGATTTGTATCAGGGATCAAACACTAGAAATATGATTCAAATCATATGCTAGCAATATCAATTTTACAACAACTAAACCATTAAACTAAAACAGCTATTAACCTAAATTAACATTCAGCTAATTACTTATATAACTCCTTAATCCTCCCCTTCTAATGGAGTGCAAAAGTCCCTAACCATAAAATCTACCTCAGTGAAGAACATGTACGAAAACAATAGTCAGTGATCACAAATCTCAATATCCCCATCACTTTCCTGCCAAGTCTTTCTAACACATCAGGCCCACAAATGCTAGGATATACTTAGCATATCCTTAATCTTTATTTAATCAAATCAAACTATTAATTAAATAAACAACACATAATACATAATCATCCATACTCAAACAATTTCTCCAAAATTAACAAAACCACAAAACAATGTAATTAGATTATACCTTATCAGGATGAAGATAAACTTTATCTCTAAAAATAAGAACAACACCAGCCTCATCCAAAACCGTAGCAAACGCCTTCGCTTCATCAACCGATTTCGCAACGCCTATATTCTCACACGCCTGTAATAGCTCCGAATACTGTATCACCTCCTTCCCTTCCGTACCAAATTTCATCTTCAATGCCTCAACATTCACTAATCTCATTAGCTTCTTCGCTTCCGCAAACGATATACTATCACCGTCATCATCACCACCTCGCCGTACTCCGGTACCGTCGCCGGCCGTGCTCGAAAACAAGCAGTTACATAATCTGTTACTAGATTCAACGGAAATCACTCGTTTCAATCCAAACGATACCGGTTTTGACCTAACGATTCCTGACGTCAGACCTTCTTTCAACAACAAAAACGACGATCTCCACATTTTTCGGTGCTTAATTTCTGTGTATCCTAAATAATAAATCTATGTGAATATTTGTTATACATTCATCTCCATTGATATGTGCATTTTGAAAACCTAGGTCTGATTTTAGTGATTGTTTTCAAATGGTAACGGAAGAATGAATTCGCCGGTTTTGGTGAAATTGAGAGAAAGTGTGTGTGTTATGAAGGTGCGAAAAGGACGGCGAGGGTTTGACGGTCCGATTTGATGGTAAAAGTGGAGATTGTAATCAATGGCTGATATTGTGACACGTGTCTCGCGCGTGAGGACAGTGTACCCTATGCGTGTGGCTCCCACTATGTATTTGAAATGGAAATAGGAAGCATCGTGCCTTCGACCCATGCTTGGTGTATCTCATTTTCTTGTGCCAATGAATAAATGATACACCATCCAAAATAATTCATGTATTTCTAAATAAGTGTTGACAGTAAAAAATTTTTATTAAAAAATCTTTATTTATTTCGAGTTAAAATATATTTATCCAATTATTCGATTTAAAATTTATTTATTCAGGAGTATTAGTTTTACTTTTATATTTATGTAAGTTTTATTTGATTCTTACTTGCTTTTCAAAAAAAAAAAAAAAAAAGTTTTATTTGATTCTATTTATTTAATAAATAAATGACTAAGAGTCAATAATACATTTCTTTTTTGAAAAGTTATAAGTTTAATGATATTTAATATTTAAATTTTGTAAAAAAATATTATTTTGTGACAAATATAAATAGTAAGATTGTTAATGACAACTAGTGATAGAGCAAATGTCTCAAGGATAAGTAAAATATTTTATACAAATACAACCATATAACCACTTGTTAAAAATTCAATGTACAAAGTAATTACTTATTATAAAATTTGAATTTGCAACCTCTTAATTAACCACTATTTAACATATAGGTAAACCAAAGGCATTTGATTATTTGTGAATATAAAACTTTGACAAAACAATTGAAAACGAACACATACATAAAATGGAAAAAGTAACAAACAATATATCTTTAAGCGGTGAAAAATGAGACGAACCGTTCCTAATCTATAAGAACGAATACAATAACATATGATTACATCGCGAGGTATTTGACCTCTATATGATACATTTTACAAACATTGCATTCGTTTTAAAAGATAAACTTTCATTACATCGAAAGTTGACAGACATGCATACCATTTCATAATATCCATCTATAAATGATCTAATCTGTCATTTACTTAATCATAATCTTTACTGAACTCAACAACTTGAATGCAACGTTTTTTGAAATATGCCAAGAATGACTTCAAGTAATATCCTTAAAATGGACAAATGCACAGCGGAAGATTTCTTTCATACCTGAGAATAAACATGTTTTAAAGTGTCAACCAAAAGGTTGGTGAGTTCATTAGTTTATCATAATCATTCATTTTCATCATTTTAATAGACCACAAAAATTTCATTTCCAGTTCTCATAAATATACGTCTCATGCATAGAGACAAAAATCATTCATATGGTGAACACCTGGTAACCGACATTAACAAGATGCATATAAGAATATCCCCTATCATTCCGAAAAATCCTTCGGACATGATAAAAACAACATCGAAGTACTAAAGCATCCGGTACTTTGGATGGGGTTCGTTAGGCCCAATAGATCTATCTTTAGGATTCGCGTCAATTAGTAGACTGGTTTACTAATTCTTAGGTTACCAAGCAAAAGGGGGATATTCGGCTTCGATCATTCACCCATATAATGTAGTTTCAATTACTTGCGTCTATTTCGTAAAACATTTATAAAAATTGCGCATATATTCTCAGCCCAAAAATATAAAGGGTAAAAAGGCAAATGAAACTCACAATACTGTATTTTGTAGTAAAAATACATATGACGACATTGAACAATGCATGGTTGGCCTCAGATTCACGAACCTATATCATTCGTATATATATATTAAAACATATACTTGTAATCGAATAAATTTATATATATTATGATTAATAATATACTAATTATCTTATATGTTATTTAAATAATTTTAATATATTTAATTCATATATTTTATATAACTAATTTTTATCATCCTTTATATTATGTTAATAATAAAATTTTATATTAGAATTTATATATGATGACAACATATGTTTATATATTAATTGTTACATTTTATATATACAGCTTAGTTACTATCATTTTAATAAAAAAAATAGAGATATGTAATATTAATGTTATTGTAATGTATTGTTATGTAAAAATATCTATTTGTCATAATACTAATAACGGTAAGTATGATAATAATAATGATAGTAATAATAGTAATAATAATAGTAGTAGTAATGTTTATTTTAGTATAAAGGGTAGTTTTAAATAAAAAAAGATAATTTACTTTAATAATATAATGATAATAATACTTATAATAGTAATGAATATGTTAATTTTAATACAAACACTTTTGTTAAAAAATAATCATTGTAAAAAATGATAATACTAATAATGGTGTTAATAATAATAATAATAATAATAATAATAATAATAATAATAATAATAATAATAATAATAATAATAGTAATAATAATAATAATAATAATAATAATAGTAATAATAATAGTAATAATAATAACAATGATAATAACTATAATTGTAATAATACATATGTTAATAATAATAATAACAACAATAATAATACTAATAATTATAAAATGGTACTAATACTAATGTTAATGATAATAATAATACTTTTAATATTTCTTAGTAATCACAAGTGATAGGAATATTAATCATATAATTAATATTAACATAATAACAACAATAATTAATAATAATAATAATAATAATAAAGATAATAATAATGATAAGTAACTACCTCAAAATAGGCTTAAAAGAAAATAAACTGCCCTCGACGGGACTCGAACTCAAGACCTCTCGTTCACCCACCAAACGCCCAACCGTTCCTCTGTTTCTTATTATCTGTTTCAACTCCTAACTAAAACTATATATCCCGTATATCTTCATCCTAGTCCCATATTTCTCGGCCCAATCACAATAACGAAATGGCAGCCCAACAGAAAAATATCGGCCCACTTAGCTAAATTTCGGCCCAACTGTAACATCCCGTTTTTCCCGTACATATTGAAAGGTACATACTTAATCATTTGTACGTTTGTAACTCGCTAGATTATGCGTAATTGTATAGATATACGTGTAGATATATATATATATATATATATATATATATATATATATATATATATATATATATATATATATATATACTTGTTAATGTGTGCATATACAAGTTTATACATGGGTTTTAATAGCGTTAAGTCTTGTGAGACTATTGTTGAGGGATAGGCGAATATAGGAAGCGGGATTTAAGTGTAAGAATTAAATAAAATCGAAATGTGTTTTAGGTTGTCGAACTGTTCAGGCATAGGCTAATGCCGCGCCGCGACGATCTGGGCCGCGACGCGACAAACAAAGGAAACCTGGATCAGAAGTTGAGTTAAGAAGGGTCTATTTTCCTTTTATACGCTGCGCCGCGAAGATTAAGGCCGCGCCGCGACAGTTCTGCTGAACTGGTGTCGGACTTAGCTCATTTTAAGGGAATTTAAGGGGCAAATTGGTAATTTGACGTGTAAGTCTGATGGGAGCATTAAATCTCAACTACTTGTTCATTTAATGCAATTTCTTTTCTCTTTTCTTTCCATTTTCTCTCCCAAAACACAAAACCCATTTAGATTAAACTTAAGATTTGGAGTTGGAGACTTGTGAATCAAACCTAGGAGCAAGAATTAAAGTTGTTCTCCTTGTTACTAGCTACAAGAGGATAGTCTTGGTAAGTTCTAACTTTATGTTTTAAGTTTTAATTGGTTAATGGCTAGGGTTTTGGTTACTAGAGACTTGTATGACCCATTTGAGGGTAAAATGGGTGAATTTGGGTTATGTTGTTGTAATGAAACCCTACTAGCCACAATCTAGGGTTTTGGTCTTGTGATTTAAGGTTGTAAGTGTCAAATGGTGTTGTTAGTCACTAATACACTTTTAGATTAATGAAAGAAGTGTTAATGGGTGAGTTTGACTTGATTGTGAGTCTAAGTAATTAAAATGGGTCAAAAATGTACTAGTTGACCTAATTGGGTGAAATGGGTATGAAATGCCATAAGTTTGTGTTAGTTGAAGTTGGTAGATTTTAATTCACTAGCTTTAGTGATTAAAGTCGGGTCTTGGCCTTTTAAGGGCGGTTTTGGTGTGGTTGAGTCATTTAATGCGAATCGGGTCATTAAATGCTCAAGTATGTGTAATGTGGTTAATTCCACAAGTTGTGTAATTGAATGTGTACTTATATAATAGGTACTTTGCTTTGAAGCCTTCGGAAGCATTAAATCACCACCGAAGTGTTAAGGTGAGTGGAATAATTATATGCGTGCATATATGATGTATTTATTTGTGTAGTATGAGTTGTGAAGTGTCGAGGTGTTAAGACACCACTTCTCACGTGACGGGTGAAGCATCGAGGTGTTAAGATGCCACCTAGGGGTGAAGTGTCGAGGTGTTAAGGCACCACTCCGTAGAATAGATGGGTGAAGCATCGAGGTGTTAAGATGCCACTCGGGGTGAAGTATCGAAGTGTTAAGATGCCACCCGTGGGGTTAGTGTACGAGGTGTTAAGTGCACTAATGGTTGTTATGAACTCCAACGGTCTTTAAACACCGTTCCCTCATTCGATTGGTTAACCATGGTTGTGTGTGGATTGTAGCATATTATATTGTTTAAACTATATGCTATTGTTATGCTAGCTCGTATGGTGGAAGGTTTGGTAATATACTTGGGAAGGTATGATTATTTATATTGCTAGCATGTATGCGGTAAATGTGCAAGTGATTGCAAGTAAGTAGGTTGTATATGTAAACGTATAATTGTTGCACTCACTAAGCATTAGCTTACCCCTCTCGTTGTTTATCTTTTTAGATGCAGGTGTGGACAAGGGCAAGGGGGTTGTTGGGCACTAGGTGTCCTTTGATGATGTTATGCTAGAGCTTTTGGAAGTTGGCCTAGCGTTTTGAGTAGTTTAGTCCCAAACCATGCTCGATGTGTTGTTTGTCTTAAAACTATCATTTTTGTAATGGTCAAACTTGTATCACATTCGTTAATGGCCTTTGTGCCTTTTGTAAACACTAAACTTGTCGTATGTTTTAACGAAACGTGTGGAATGGTTTACATATTTAATTGGCGCGTAAATGTGTATTATTTAAAAAAAAATATTACCGTATGAAATACGGGTTGGGTTGTTTCAAGTGGTATCAGAGCATAGTCTAAGGAATTTAGGTGACTTGAGATAGGTGCCTAGACTTAGACTTTATTGTGTATGCGCTTTTATGCGGGACTTGTAGGACTTCGGGTCGAATCGGGAATTGTTAGTGCTTAGGTTTATGTGATTCAACCTTGCACTAATTGTCTCGTGTTGTAGTTGTAATCATCAAGCGAGATGGACGTTGTACTAGCGAGTTAATGCGATGTGCTCGCGTAGCAATGACTAGCTACCATTGTTACGGGCACAAATCGTGTCAAACAAGCGATGTACGACGATTGTCGAGCAAAATGGGGCGGTATGATGTATATGTGTATATGTATGTGTCATGTCTTTCGTTTCGTTGTTTAAATCTTTTCCGTTTTATAGAATGAAGATGAGAAACGGACACGACACCGAAAATGGGGGCACTAGTGAGGACCCCGAATTCACGGCCAAGGTTGAGGCCATTTTTCAACGTCAAAAGGCGGAATACCTTGTGGATATCAAGAAGATGTTCCTAGATTCAATCGACGAACAATTAGTCGGTGTGGTAAGAGAACTAGTTAAGGCCGTCCTACATGAAGATAATTTGGGCACCTACTTTTGAGGGCGAAAGAGGCCCGTTAAAGAGTGTCCGGTGAATATCCGATATGGAGGGGGCCTTTCGAACTTGTGAATGCCCGATTGATAAAAAGACAAGGTATGGTTGTAGCATGCTAAGAGGTGATGCGAAGCTATGGTGGGATGCAAAAATCCAAGTTTATGACGAAGAACAATGCATGGATTTTACTTGGGATGAATTCAAAACGGAGTTTTTCCAAGAGTACCGAACTTCGGCCGACCTTACTAGACTTAAGGACGAGTTGCGTTCCTTGAGGCAAGGTTCGATGGATTTGAATACTCTTAAATCCGTTTACTTGTCAAAAACTCAATTTTGCCCGGAGTATGTTGGGAATGATAAGATGTTGAAGGAAGACTTTTACCGAATCTTGAATGACAACTATCAAGAAAAGATTAGTGTGAACGTGGTGAAGAGTTTTGATGAGTTGTTTGATATGGCCAAAGGGTTCGAGTCGCTCATCTTGAGAAAGAGTGGCTTTACCTTCGACAAAAAGAAGTTTGAAGCTACTAGTCTTTCGAACTTTTCTAACAAGAAGCACAAGAAGGGCTCCGAGAGTGTTGGTAGTGTTAAGAAGGGTGCTTCCGGTGATTTTACTTATGCTTGCTACATTTGTGGGCAAAGGGGGCACATGGCTCGTGAGTGCCCAAAACAATCATCCACAACCAAGCTCACTTGTTTTAATTGAGGTAAAGAAGGGCATAAGAAGCCGGAGTGTCCCGACTTGCGCAATGATAATGTTAAGAGGTTAGAGAAGGCTGCGGGTACGGCCCGGGGGCGAAACTATTTGATGACCAATGACGAAGCCAAACAATCAAGTGAAGTCGTCTCAGGTACTTTCATGGTTAACTCTAATCCGGCACGGATATTATTCGATAGCGGTGCTAATTTGTCTTTTATGTCACCTCGATTTGTGCCTAAACTTAATAAGCCATTAACTAAGTTAAGTCGTCCGGTAGAAGTCGAAATAGCGGACGGCAAGACGGTGCTAGTGGTCGACGTGTGTAAAAATTGTGATGTTGTGTTTGGTGCCGAAAACTTTAAGATAGATCTCATTCCGATGACCTTGGGCGATTTCGATATTGTTGTGGGTATGGATTGGCTCGATCATAATAGAGCCGATATTGCATGCCATGAAAAATTTATTCGTGTGAAGACCCCAAGTGGGGGAGAGTTAATTATTCACGGCGATAAACGAGGAAGACTTGTGCCGATATGTTCTTTTGCACGGGCACGTCGTTCTCTTGTTAGTGGTGGCATGGATTTTCTTGCCCATGTTGTTGATACTCGTGATGAGCCACCACCTATACGTGAAATTCCGGTGGTTGGTAAATTCGAAGACGTTTTTCCGGACGAGTTACCGGGTGTTCCGGCGGAAAGACAAGTAGAATTTCGCATTGAGTTGGTTCCGGGAGCTACTCCCATTGCTAAAACTCCTTATCGTTTAGCGTCAATAGAAATGCAAGAGTTGAATGCCACTGGTAAGGCGTCTGCGCCATACAGTCCCAACAACTTATGCTGAGGCGCTTAATGAATGCCACGACTATATGCGGAGTGGCGAAGATAATGACATCCCAACAGCTAGCTCATGCAACGAGAGGAAGGACGATGATGATCGTTCGCGCGATCAAAATCGTGGTAACAACTCTCGCGAAAGGTATCCTAGCGGTGGTCCTATCAGGAATGATAAAGGGAAATCAAGTGGCAATTATCGAAACAATAATCAGCGCGACATCAATAATCAGAACTATGCGCTACTCAAAAGTTTGTCCAAAACGCCCAAGGAAATTTTGGCAACGGAGCCAGTATGCGCGACCTTCGCGGTTCCAACTCCGCTTACAGAATTTGGCAAGCGGGACAAAACAAAGTATTGTGAATTTCATGACGATTATGGTCACGACACCAATCGGTGTAAAAACTTGATGGAACGGGTTCTGGAAGCGCTTCGCGCGGGCAAATTGGATCACCTAAAACCACCTAAAAAGGACAAGGGAAAGGCCGCAGAAGAGGCTTCGAAGTCTAAGACTTTCGCGTGGCAGAAAGTTGACAAAGCGAAAAATGCCGACTTAACCATTAACATGGTTGACGCAGAGAAAATCAACCAGCGAAGAAAGTACAACGATCACCAGGATTGGGAGCTTCTCCCGATCACTTTCCCTCCTGTAATGTCAATTGATTCTATTAATGAGCCCATTATCATCAAGTGTCGCATCCCCGATTGCGGAATCCAGGTTAAGCGCATGCATATTGACACTGGCAGCGGTGTCGATATTATGTATGAGCATTGTTATCGTTTCCTTCCGGCAGAAGTCAAAGCGCAGTTACGCCAGCCTGATATTACGCTATCAGGGTTTTCTGGAGAAAACTCGTGGCCGCTAGGCCGAATAGAGTTAATGATAGAGCTTGCGGATGACAGGAACCCGCAGATGATCAGGCGTGAATTGGTCGATTTTTATGTGGTTCGTTCAACTTCACGATATAACGCACTGCTAGGGAGAAACTTCATACGGCGTTTCAACATCATACCATCGGTAGTGCATGGCTTGATCAAGTTTCCCACAATAGGAGGCGTTGCCACGGTTGCGTTACATCACACAACCGAGTTGTGTGGCTCAGTTGCGCCTATAAGCACTCCTAGCGTGGGAGAACAACTGGCAAATTGTGCAGTCATAGCAAATCGCTTGCATCCGGATAAGCGAATTAAAATCGGCGCAGGCTTGTCAGCCGAAACAAAGGCCAAATTGCATGGAATTTTGTCCGTAAGCGCAGATGTTTTCGCGTGGCGTGAGTCAGACATGACTGGGGTTCCGCGTGATATTGCGGAACATAAGTTAAATGTTAATCCATCATTGACACCCGTTAGGCAAAAGAAGCGGCATATGGCTCTAGATCGCAGTGATTGGTTGTGCGCAGAGGTGGACAACCTTGTCAAAGCAGGCATTCTACGGGAAGTGCGTTATCAGACATGGGTTGCAAATCCTGTATTGGTAAAAAAGGCTGACGGTAACTGGAGGATGTGCGTTGATTTCAAAGATATTAATAAGGCATGTCCCAAGGACAATTACCCTCCCCCGGAGATAGACTGGAATGTAGAATCACTGTCGGGATTTAGGTACAAGTGTTTTTTGGACGCATACAAGGGTTATCACCAAATCTTAATGGCTGCGGAAGATGAGGACAAGACTGCTTTTCATACGCCGCAGGGTATTTATTGTTACACAAAGATGCCTTTCGGTTTAAAGAATGCTGGCGCGACCTATCAGCGTGTAATTGACGCAGCATTCAAGCACCAAATTGGTAGAAATCTTGAAGCGTACGTCGACGACTTGGTAATTAAAAGTAACACCGAAGAAGACATGCTCACGGACATCCTAGAAACGTTTGCATCTCTGCGCAGGATCAACATGAAGCTTAACCCGCTTAAATGTAGTTTTGGGGAAGAGGAAGGCAAGTTTTTAGGTCATGTGGTGACAGCGCGGGGTATCAAGGCCAATCCCAAAAAGATTGAAGCCATTGATAATTTGCCATCTCCAAAGACAAAGAAAGATGTGCAGAGTCTAACGGGGAAGCTTGCGGCTATCACGCGGTTTCTGTCGAAAGCCGCAGAACGACAGTTACCATTCTTCAATACTTTGAAAAATTGTTTGAAGAAAAAAGACTTCGTATGGACTCAGGAAGCAGAATCAGCCTTTCAGGAGATGAAAAAGGTGCTTGCAAAATTACCAACACTTACTGCGCCAGTATCAGGAGAAACGCTAACGCTGTACCTCGCGGCATCGAAGGAAGCTGTCAGCTCAGTCCTCATCGCGGATCGCGGAAAGGTAATCCATTAATTTACATGCTTTATTTATATCGCAGAAATTTAACGACTGAGGTTTTTTCTCAGACGCAAATGCCGGTCTACTTCGTAAGCAAGACGCTGACATCAAGCGAAGTAAACTACTCACCAATAGAAAAGCTTGTATATGCGCTGGTCCATACGGCGCGGCGTTTGCGCCGATATTTTCAAGCACATCCAATCGTGGTTCTAACTGATCAACCAATCAAACAGGTTGGTAAACACCTACTTTGCGGCAATGACCGGGGTTACCGCATTGACTAACGCAATCATTTTTCTTTCAGGTGTTATACAAGCCTGAGATTTCTGGCCGAATGGCTAAGTGGGCAGTTGAATTAGGTGAACATGAAATAAATTTCTCTTCACGCAGTGCAGTTAAGGGTCAAATACTCGCTGATTACCTAGCAGAATTACCTGCGGATGTCGAGGCATCAGCAGAACATCAGGATCCACCTGCACCAACTTTGTCACCATGGGAATTGTACACCGATGGTGCGTGCAGCGCATCTGGTGCAGGTGCGGGTGTAATTTTAACAGGCCCGGATGGCGAAGAGCATACATACGCACTGCGGTTTAATTTTGCTGTTACAAACAACGAAGCAGAGTATGAGGCTCTGTTAGCAGGTATGCGCATTGCGCATAAGTTAAATGTTAAAATTTTACACGCTTATGTGGATTCAAAGCTAGTATGCAATCAAGTCAGCGGAGATTTCGAAGCGCATGACATAGCCATGCAGCAATATCTATCGCTTGTTCACAACCTCACTGACCAGTTTGAAGCTTTTCAAATCTCCCACGTAATGCGGGGGCAAAATAAGAAAGCGGATGCGCTAAGCAAACTGGCTGCCTTGGCTTTTGATCATATGGGAAAGAAAGTTCTAATAGAAGAACTCAATGCGAAATCCATTGTTATGATGCCTTTAGTGGCACCAGTTGAGGAATCAAACTCAACATGGATGACGCCCATTGTGGCTTTTCTGCGGAATGGCACTTCTCCTGCAGATTCCGCTGACGCAAAGAAAGTCCGCGTTAAGGCACCGCTGTATGCCCTTGAGGGTAACGTCCTATATCGAAAGAATTATTTGGGACCGCACTTAAGGTGCATTGGCCCGAAAGAGGCGGAGGAAGTTGTACGCGAGGTGCATGAGGGTGCATACGCACTCCATTCGGGGCACATGTCCATTGTGTCAAAAATAATGCGGCTAGGATATTATTGACCCACCATGTACGCGGATACTGCGCGCATAGTTAAGCAATGTGAATCATGCCAAATACATGCACCAATTAGCAGAGCACCTGCGCATCCAATGATACCAGTCTCCTCACCGTGGCCATTCTGCAAATGGGCAATCGACATAGTCGGACCATTCCCAAAAGGCCGAGGTAATTTTATCATTTATTTTCTAAACATGTTACATACATCAGTACCTTACGCACATTCTGCACACGCAGGAAACATCAAATTCTTGATTGTTGCAATCGACTATTTCACAAAGTGGGTTGAAGCGAGACCGCTGGTAGCAATCTCAGGAAAAAGGGTGCGAAATTTTGTATGGGAAGATATCGTCTGTCGATTTGGTATACCAAACGAAATTGTTAGCGATAACGGTACACAGTTCGCGGGTGACCCTTTTCACAGCTGGTGCACGGAGCTTAATATTAAGCAAACTTTTACATCTGTTGCGCATCCGCAGGCGAATGGCCAGTGCGAAGTCACCAACCTGGATATAGTAACTGGAATCAAAGCTAGGTTGGGTCATGGTCGCGTTGGTTGGGTGGATGAACTACCGAAGGTTTTATGGGCACATAGAACAACACCCAAAGCAAGCACTGGTGAGACCCCGTTCAGTTTGGTCTATGGATCAGAAGCTGTTGTACCCGCAGAAATTGGGGTACCAACGTTCCGCATACAAAATTTTGATGAGCAAAATAACTCTGAAGCTTTGCGGGAAAATCTTAATTTGCTGGAAGAGCGCAGACTCTCTGCGGCTGTCAACGAAGCAAATAACAAGCAAAAAATTGCAAAGTACTATAATCAGCGTGTGCGTTCGCGCTCTTACAAGTGCGGTGACTTGGTTTGGCGTCAGAACGACGCAAGTCATGCGGAGGATACTGGGAAACTGGGCCCCCGTTGGGAAGGTCCATACAGGGTAGCGAAGGCAAGCAATACGGGGCGTACCATCTCGAGACATTAGATGGAAAACCTGTGAAACGCACTTGGCATGCGACGTTATTGAAAAAATGTTATATGTAGCTAGGTGGACCTGATCACTCCAGTTTATTGTAGCACATTATTTTTTCTATGTATTTTCCGTCCGTTTGGATGTGTCGCGGTTGTAATTGTGATTAATGCCAATTAAATATTTACTCGCGCATACTTTTGTTGTTTAAATCTTTTTTGTATGCGGTTCCTGCCTACTTAAGGGGTGTCCTCTAGCCCCCGTGCGGCAGAAGCCTATTTGGTTACAACGCTAGACGCTAACGGCAGGTAAAGGGAATTGGTTTTCCCCTAGCCAAGCGCCACACAGACTAGATGGCTGCAAAGTCGACTTAAAAAATTACAAGCATTGGTTTGCTTGTGCGTAATTACTCTCGCATTGGTTTGCTTGAGGAACTCAAAGCTAAAAACATTGGCTTGTTTTTAGTTGCGTTGCTTACCATACAGGTATAGTGCACCTCTAGTACATGACAAAGCGATAACGCAGTAGCTTTCGAGTCTAAATTATTAAAGGGTAATTGTTAAAGTATTGATTTATTTTACGCAGTAATACCCGCATACGCATGAGTTTTGGTTAACTATGCGCATGGGCATGCGGTTCACCTTTTGTTTTGATTCGCGATATATAAATAAACAAACTACGCATGCATAACAGTAAAATACATATACATTGAATTAAGTGGTAATTGTTTCAAATGCCTGCCCATCACGGGACCTATGGCTCAAAAATTGTATTCACAATTGCCTGCCTAAGCATAGGACTTACGGCGCAAACTATTACAACAAACTAAAACTCCTCCTTGAGGAACCCATCAATCGACATATTAGGGTCCGTGGAAAACGCATTAATTAGGGGGATCGGGATGGCAGTGATGGCTTCTTCCGCTTCCATGAGCACCGCAGCCGTACCCTCCTTCAATTTTTTCTGCACGACGTCGGGGTACGGCGGTGTGATTCCGCAGGCTTGGATCACCTCTAGCACTGCCTTGTTAATTTCGTGGTCTTTAACCGCGTCAACATAGGCGTTAAACTTGTCGGACACAGGCTCGGAATCCATTACTTTCTGCGCAATGGTGGGAAGAGCGGTGCGGAGTTTTGTCAAGTCCGCCTCCGCTAGCTCGCGACCTGTAACTGCGTCATCCTTTTCCCTCGTCACCCTTTCCAGCTCCACCCGCAGACGCTCCGCCTCCCCCTTGGACTGGTCAACCGCACCAACCAGCTCGCGGTTTTTCTTTCTCTCTTCAATCAGTGCAGTTTTGGTTTCCGCCGCGGTTAACTTCACCGCCTTGCGCGCTTCTTCTGCGGCGTCCCTGTTTTTCTTCACCTGATCAACCCCCGCTTGCAGCAGCCCTAGCTCTGTTTCTTTCCGCAAGGCCACTTGATACAAGTTAGTCGAACGGCGGGCTTGATCTGCAACCATGCCAAAAAAGACAAGGCCGTTTTGGACGAAGGCGTTGAGCGCCTGATTAAAAGGCAGTGCGGCTAGTTGGTTGCGGAACTCAGCCGGGAAGATTTGTTGGAGGAAGGCGGACTGCTCTGCGGTGTTTTCCGCTGATAACTGGGTGAGCTGCGCCAGGTTTGCCAATCGGAAGTTACCGTGTGGCGGGGTTGGTGTGGACTCGGAGTCCAGGTGTATCGTCTTATCCTTTGACTCGGCAGTAGCTTTGAGGTCCGGATTGACCCGCGGTGGGGTGTGATGAGTTTCTTCCGCATGCCCTGCGTATTAATAAGTGGTTATATAAATGCAAACTTAAATGTGCGGTATGCGCGAAAGCTGAACTCTTACCAGATGGGGGAGGTAGATCCGCAGAACGGGGTTCGATGGGAATGAAGTTATCGTTCCGCTTGTCCTCCCTCTGTTTAGGAGTGAGTTTCTTCTTCTTCTGTTGGGATTGGGAGGCTTCGGCGGCCTTGCGCTTATTGCCGGAGGTGGCAGGCGCATTCTCGCCAGTCTTCTCCTGCTCTAACGGTTGGTTCACATCCTGTTTGCGGAAGGCGATGCCCGCAATCTCCTCCGCAGTCAGTACTCTCTTCATCTTCATCTCTGCAAACATGCACGCATGCGTTAGAACACATAAATAGCAAACTGTTGTTAGTACGTGATTATACTATTCCTACCCTTTCCATCCGGTCCGACTATGGCTGGACGCACATCCTCCCATGGCCAGTGTGCGGATATCTTCCCTAGCCGCAACATCACGTTCCCGTTTGACCGGTGCACCAGCTGTGCGTTAGCGCACTCTGCTAACAGCTTTGTTTCCTCGTCATCAAGGACCGGGGTTTTGTTCACATCCTTTTCCACCTTCTCGCACCATATAAGCGTTTGTGGAAAAGCGGTACCAACTACAGTTTGGTCAATGAAAAAGAAAGATTCTTTCCAGTTACCCGCATTCGACTTTGGGGTTTTGGTGAAATTTTGTCGGGCGAAGAAGGTGAACCAGGATTTGTGGTGATTGGCTAGGCGGTATAGATGACAGAAAACTTTAACCAACGGTACCCTGTCGATTGCGGCGCACCACATTTCAAAAAGAACTATTTTGCCTATGGCATACGGGTGTAGTTGCCCTAATCCCACTCTGAAGTGATCTAATACGCCTAAGAAGTAGTCAGAGGGAGGAACCCTAAAGTTACCATGCTTGAACGCATGTTCATAGATGGCCACTTTCTTCTCCGGTGGCTCGTGAGCACGCTGATGGGGTAGGGGTGGCACCGGATTGTACTTGGCTAAGGGAGGATACTGTTTCACTAAGTAATCTATGTGCTTCTGCTCTATAACAGACTCTACGCTATCTACATACGTCTCGTTAGCTTTAGTCATTTTCTAGGAGTAATCGGATGAATACTAACCTTTAAATGGTGGCCGGAATGTTCGATTTTTGATCGGAATTCAAATTGGCAGCGTAACGAGGAAGCTTGAAGCAGGAAAGTGGAAATGAGCTGCAAAATGGGGTATTTATAGGGAAGATTGGATGGAGTGGTGTGATCGTGGCTGTACACGTGTTACGCAATCGACGACCAACACTTTATTTATGCGTTTGGATGCCAGTTGGGTATGATTACATGTACGCGCGTGGTTGGCACGCGCCTGACACACTGCCACTTTATGTCATGTCCGCCGAATGGGCTTCTGCGATTGTGACAGGCATTTAATGGCATCGAGGCGCACGCGGAATATTAAATGCTAGTTGTTTTCTTGTTTTTTCTTTCGCTTAATAGTTTTATATCATACACCTCGCGCCATATAACATCAAACTGGGGGGACATAATGATACCGCAACCCGCAGGCGCACCGCAAATGTATGCGGACAATCACTATTGTGCGTATGCGCGTTCTTGTGTGCGGTATGCGGCGTGCGAATGCCTTTGTTCCCGGTACGGCGGTTGCTTAGCTGTCAAGTAAATATCTTTTCCATAATTATATCCGTGATTCGGGGGAGTCAGTTATGGATGAGATTATCATGATCTGGGACGGTTCTAGAATTAGGGTTTGCCTATAAATACAAACCCTAATGATCATTCACCGAACACAGCACATTACGTAACCATCACATACGATACACATTACGCAGCATCATTCAGCATCTTTTCAAGGTTAACAGGTTAGTCTTTTGTAAGCTAGTACCTACGACCTTATTTGGGGCCTCTTGATCGACGACCGTTATCGGAGGTGGACTTAATCACTTGGCCACCCCGCCGACATCATCATGTCGGCCAGGGTTATTCACGGTAGCCGGACCGGAGAGCCACGTTCTAAGATCCTTAAACCCCTCTTTATGTATTGAGCAGGCATATTAAACCCCACGGTTAAAATATGCATGATCATAAATCAAACCCAAGAGTTGCTTGAAGAGGGTTTCATTCGACCGAGTTCCTCGCCATGGGGTGCTCCGGTTTTGTTGTGAAAAAGAAAGATGGAAGTATGCGGATGTGCATCAATTATAGGGAGTTGAATAAAGTGACGATCAAGAATCGTTATCCATTGCCTCGGATTAATGATTTGTTTGACCAACTCCAAGGTGCGACATATTTTTCTAAGATTGACTTACGGTCCGGCTATAATCAAGTGCGGGTCCGTGAGGAAGACATAGAGAAAACGGCTTTTCGAAAGCGTTATGGGCACTTTGAGTTTGTAGTTATGCCTTTTGGTCTTACGAATGCACCGGCGGCATTCATGGATCTTATGAACCGAGTGTGCCAACCTATGTTGGACAAGTCGGTAATTGTGTTCATTGACGACATACTTGTTTATTCTAAGAGTATGAAGGAACATGAACACCATTTGCGTGAAGTGTTGAAGACATTGCGAAAGGAGAAATTGTATGCTAAGTTCTCCAAATGTGAATTTTGGCTAAGGGAAGTTCAATTCCTTGGCCATATTGTGAATCAAGAAGGTATTCAAGTAGATCCGGGGAAGATAGAAACGGTGAAGAGTTGGGGAAAACCGACTACGCCTACGGAAATCTGAAGCTTTCTCGGATTGGCCGGTTATTATCGTCGGTTCATCCAAGATTTTTCTAAGATTGCTTCTCCTTTGACTAAATTGACGAGGAAGAACGTAAGGTTCAATTGGGAGAACGAGCAATAAATCGCTTTTCAATTGTTAAAAGAGAAATTGTGTCAAGCTCCGGTGTTAGTGTTGCCGGAAGGGGTAGAAGACATGACCGTTTATTGTGATGCTTCTTTACATGGGCTCGGGTGTGTTTTGATGCAAAGAGGTAAAGTCATCGCTTACGCCTCTCGACAATTAAAAGAACACGAAAAGAGATACCCGACTCACGATCTTGAATTGGCGGCGGTGGTTCATGCGTTGAAAATTTGGCACCACTACTTGTATGGTGTCAAGTGTACGATTTATTCGGACCATAAGAGTTTGAAACATCTCTTTACACAACGAGATTTGAATTATCGTCAACGTAGGTGGATGGATGTGGTAAAGGATTATGATTGTGAGATACTTTACCATCCGGGAAAGGCGAACGTGGTCGCGGATGCGTTGAGTCCAAAGAGTCAACATCCGACGATACGAGTAGGATCGTTACGCATGATTATTACTAACGATTTTCTTGTAAAGCTTGGTGAGATTCAAATAGAAGCGTATGTTCACAACAAGCATGAAGAGCGGATTGTGGGGCAAACGGAGTTCATTACTATGGGCTCGCGTGGTTTGTTGTCGTTTCAAGGAAGAGTGTGGGTACCTAAGATGGGTGGTAACCGACAAGTGCTACTAGATGAAGCACATAAGTCAAAGTATTCCATTCATCCGGGTGCAACAAAGATGTACTATGACTTGAAGAAAGATTATTGGTGGCCCGGCATGAAACGTGATGTGGTTAAGTATGTTGACCAATGCGTCACGTGTTTGCAAGTTAAAGCCGAACACCAAAAGCCGTACGGTAAGTTACAACCCTTGGAAGTCCCGAAATGGAAATGGGAGCACATTACCATGGACTTCATTACTAAGTTACCGAAGACGGCGAGAACCCAATATGATACGATTTGGGTGATAGTTGATCGATTGACGAAAAGTGCTTTGTTTCTTCCCATTCGGGAAATGATATCATCGGAGACTTTATCCAAGTTGTTTATCAAGGAGGTGATATCGAGATATGGGGTTCCTATATCTATTGTTTCGGATCGAGATACTCGTTTTACGTCCCGGTTTTGGAACAAGTTTCATGAAGATATGGGTACTCAATTGAAAATGAGTACGGCGTATCATCCTCAAACGGACGGTCAAACCGAGTGTACGAACCAAACGTTGGAGGATATGTTAAGGGCGTGTATTATTAACTTTGGTGGAAGTTGGGATGAACACTTACCATTGGTGGAATTCTCGTACAATAATAGTTACCACACTAGTAATGGAATGCCACCTTATGAGATGCTTTATGGGCGTAAGTGTCGAACTCCCATTTGTTGGGGAGAAGTGGGTCAAAGGGAAATCGGGAGTTCCGATTTGGTCTTGGAGACAAATAGTAAGATTGAAATGATTCGGGCTCGACTTAAAGCGGCACAAGATAGACAAAAGTCTTATGCCGATAAGGGTAGGAGAACGATTGAGTTTCAAGAAGGTGACATGGTGATGCTTAAGGTTTCTCCATGGAAGGGTGTTATTCGGTTTCGAAAGCGAGGAAAGTTAGCCCCTCGGTTTATTGGTCCTTTCAAGGTTTTGGCACGTGTTGGTGAGGTTGCTTATCGACTAGAGTTACCCGAAGAACTTGCGGGAATCCATAACACGTTTCATGTTTCCCATCTTCGTAAGTGTCTTGCGGATGACTCGACTTGGGTGCCTTTAGATGAGATTACTTTGAATAACAAGTTAGAATATGCGGAAGAACCGATTGCGATCCTTGATGAAAAGGTTAAGATGTTGCGAAACAAGGAAGTTAGAACCTTCAAAGTGCAGTGGCGACATCGAAAGCGTTCCGAGTTTACGTGGGAATCCGAAGAGTTTGTTTTGGTTTATCTCCCGGCTTGTCATGCGGATTGGATCGCGAGGACGCGCTCTGATTCAAGTGGGGGAGAGTTGTAACATCCCGTTTTTCCCGTACATATTGAAAGGTATATACTTAATCATTTGTACGTTTGTAACTCGCTAGATTATGCGTAATTGTATAGATATACGTGTAGATATATATATATATATATATATATATATATATATATATATATATATATATATATATATATATATATATATATATATATATACTTGTTAATGTGTGCATATACAAGTTTATACATGGGTTTTGATAGCGTTAAGTCTTGTGAGACTATTGTTGAGGGATAGGCGAATATAGGAATCGGGATTTAAGTGTAAGAATTAAATAAAATCAAAATGTGTTTTAGGTTGTCGAACTGTTCAGGCATAGGCTAATGCTGCACCGCGACGATCTGGGCCGCGACGCGACAAACAAAGGAAACCTGGATCAGGAGTTGAGTTAAGAAGGGTCTATTTTCCTTTTATACGCCGCGCCGCGACGATTAAGGCCGCGCCGCGACAGTTCTGCTGAACTGGTGTCGGACTTAGCTCATTTTAAGGGAATTTAAGGGGCAAATTGGTAATTTGACGTGTAAGTCTGATGGGAGCATTAAATCTCAGCCACTTGTTCATTTAATGCAATTTCTTTTCTCTTTTCTTTCCATTTTCTCTCCCAAAACACAAAACCCATTTAGATTAAACTTAAGATTTGGAGTTGGAGACTTGTGAATCAAACCTAGGAGCAAGAATTAAAGTTGTTCTCCTTGTTACTAGCTACAAGAGGATAGTCTTGGTAAGTTCTAACTTTATATTTTAAGTTTTAATTGGTTAATGGCTAGGGTTTTGGTTACTAGAGACTTGTATGACCCATTTGAGGGTAAAATGGGTGAATTTGGGTTATGTTGTTGTAATGAAACCATACTAGCCACAATCTAGGGTTTTGGTCTTGTGATTTAAGGTTGTAAGTGTCAAATGGTGTTGTTAGTCACTAATACACTTTTAGATTAATGAAAGAAGTGTTAATGGGTGAGTTTGACTTGATTGTGAGTCTAAGTAATTAAAATGGGTCAAAAATGTACTAGTTGACCTAATTAGGTGAAATGGGTATGAAATGCCATAAGTTTGTGTTAGTTGAAGTTGGTAGATTTTAATTCACTAGCTTTAGTGATTAAAGTCGGGTCTTGGCCTTTTAAGGGCGGTTTTGGTGTGGTTGAGTCATTTAATGCAAATCGGGTCATTAAATGCTCAAGTATGTGTAATGTGGTTAATTCCACAAGTTGTGTAATTGAATGTGTACTTATATAATAGGTACTTTGCTTTGAAGCCTTCGGAAGCATTAAATCACCACCGAAGTGTTAAGGTGAGTGGAATAATTATATGCGTGCATATATGATGTATTTATTTGTGTAGTATGAGTTGTGAAGTGTCGAGGTTTTAAGACACCACTTCTCACGTGAGGGGTGAAGCATCGAGGTGTTAAGATGCCACCTAGGGGTGAAGTGTCGAGGTGTTAAGGCACCACTCCGTAGAATAGATGGGTGAAGCATCGAGGTGTTAAGATGCCACTCGGGGTGAAGTATCGAAGTGTTAAGATGCCACCCGTGGGGTTAGTGTACGAGGTGTTAAGTGCACTAATGGTTGTTATGAACTCCAACAGTCTTTAAACACCGTTCCCTCGTTCGATTGGTTAACCATGGTTGTGTGTGGACTGTAGCATATTATATTGTTTAAACTATATGCTATTGTTATGCTAGCTCGTATGGTGGAAGGTTTGGTAATATACTTGGGATGATATGATTATTTATATTGCTAGCATGTATGCGCTAAATGTGCAAGTGATTGCAAGTAAGTAGGTTGTATATGTAAACGTATAATTGTTGCACTCACTAAGCATTAGCTTACCCCTCTCGTTGTTTTTCTTTTTAGATGTAGGTGTGGACAAGGGTAAGGGGGTTGTTGGGCACTAGGTGTCCTTTGATGATGTTATGCTGGAGCTTTTGGAAGTTGGCCTAGCGTTTTGGGTAGTTTAGTCCCAAACCATGCTCGATGTGTTGTTTGGGTTAAAACTATCATTTTTGTAACGGTCAAACTTGTATCACATTCGTTAATGGCCTTTGTGCCTTTTGTAAACACTAAACTTGTCGTATGTTTTAACGAAACGTGTGGAATGGTTTACATATTTAATTGGCACGTAAATGTGTATTATTTAAAAAAAAATTTTACCGTATGAAATACGGGTTGGGTTGTTTCACCAACAACGTATTTTTTTCCAAGTCTAATTTATACAAGCCCAACACATGTTTTAATTTAAACTGAATGATAAATTATTGGCTTGTGGGGTTCTTGGTGTCGGTAATAAGGGAAACAGAAACAATTACGGCATATATCATTATCATAATTGCTATACATCGCCTTCTTAATCATCATCTCATCTACATCTTTCTTATTCACCCTCTTCCGTATGTATGTTACTGTAAATCATCATCTTTATTGCTCGAACAAAATAGAATGATACAGTAGCGAACAACAATAACCCTGGTGCAGGTCGAAAACAGAAAAGAAAAAAAAAACGTTGCAACAGAAAAATAATTACGCGAAGTGGGTGGCTATGGTGTTGGAGATCGATAGAAACAGAAAGTAATGCAGCTGTAGGTGGAGTCTTGGATTGGAGACATTGATTTAAATCATTAAATTGATTTAAGCAATTGGTGGTGCGGTGTTGGGTAGAAACAGAAGTAACCGTACAGCAGTAACGGTGTGTGGTCGTTTATCATGAAGAAGAAATAGAAGAGAGAAAGAAGCAACAAAGGTGGTTTTGAGGAAGAGAGGGTAGTGATGCCAGTGGCGGAACCAGCATGGGGGGGGCAGATGCCCCCAGTCGATTTGCAATTTTTAGTGTAAAAATTTTGGGTTTTTCGATTTTGCACCCAGTGAAAAAAATATTTTGCCCCAAAACCACCATATTTTGCCCCAAAACCTCCGTATTTTGCTCCAAAACCTTCAAATTTTGCCTAAAAACCTCCACATTTTGCTCAAAAATCACCATATTTTTCCCCAAAACCTCTATATTTTACCAAAAAAAAATTGATACGCTTTAAAAATTTTTTCGCCCCGGGTGAAAAAAATTCCTGTTTTCGCCACTGAGTGATGGTAGTTAACCCAGCTGCTACCGTGATATTCATGTTGGTAATTTAAGGAATTGAGGGTGGTAAGGGTGGTGTCATGGGTTTTAAGTGGTGATTGTGGTGTGGTTTCGAAACAGAAACGATTGCAGCAAAATAATCGAAGGTGGTGGTGATTTCTTGGAGGTGATGGGTGAAGAAGAAAAGGGTGTTGGAGATTGGTTCTTGATGAAAAAGAATGATGATGTTTGTTGTTAACGAAAACGAGAAGGGAAGAATTCTAACATCGGGTTATACGGTTTAATGGGTTTTGATGGTTTGTTTCTCATGAGGTGTGAAGTGGTGGTTCGTTGTTCTTGGTGAGTATGGCCGATGGTATGAGCCAAGGTGGTTCTTCGGCTACAACTGAGAATGAAATGTGATTATGATAGGTGGTGATGGTTCTTAAAGTAGAAGTAGAAAGCAAGAAAAGAAAGGAAATAGAAAAAAAAAAAAAAAACTAAGTGGGTTTGAAGTGGTGTTCGTATGAAACAAGAGGTAGAAGTTATTCATGGTGGTTTGATGAGATGCAAAATATATATATGCATATATAATGATACTCTGTAAAATATTACTTGCAAAACAAAAAAGTAAACTTAAATACTATAATAATAATAAGTATCAACATTATTTTCAATGAATCAATCAAAAGCAAACATAGTAACCATCCTCGTGACAATTTGTTGGGTGTATACTACCGACAGTTTTAACAGACAGCTTCATAAAAATCCCATATTTTTAAATTAACTATATTTATTTATTTTGGTTATTATGGTATAAAATTAGATCATAAATTATTAAATAAAAATTACATTAATTATTTACCCCCAACCCCTAAGTAAAAAATAATCACTCCTAAAATATAAATTTTTTTAAAATTAAACAAATAGTTCCTAATTATATTTTTAATAAGCCTATAGTTTATATAACTCATTTTCGTATCACCGTTTATTTTAAAATTACGTAAATTTGAATTTAACTTGCTTAATATCAATCAAAACATCAAACGAGTATTACAATTATTTAATATTTATTTTTAATATACATTATTTATATATATCTATGTTTTTAAATAATAATTATTATGATATGCTATTTTTATTTTATTTTACTTAAATAATAACAACATAAAATATTTCAAATTATATTTCTAATTATCATTTATATATATACATACACACATATCTATTTACAATTAATTGTTCGTGAATCGTCGAAAGCAGCCGAAGGTCAATTGAATATGTGAAACAGTTCAAACTTTTTGAGACTCAACTTTACAGACTTTGCTTATCGTGTAGAAATCATATAAAGATTAAGTTTAAATTTGGTCGAAAATTTCCGGGTCGTCAAAAAAAATGGTAATAATCGACCACGAGATCTTGAAATGAGAGTAATTGTCGTGTTAGAATAGTCCTAATAAAAAAACATTATAGTCCGAATAAGAAAACATTATTAGTTTATATATTGATCTGAAATCTATTACGGAGTATCTATTACTCCTATCTATTACGGACTATGATATAATATGAATATATTAAGCTTTTCATAAGTCATAACTTTGATTCAAAAGATAAATAAACCTATAAAAAGAGAGGTACAGGTCCAACTAACCCACCAGCCAATGAGAGAGTCAACTTTGGGAAAAGGGAAAGTTACCCAAGTATCAAAAACTAAAAGCATGAATTTATATCTTCACAACTTTGCATGTATGTGTTATATTAAAATGTTGTTCGCCTGTTAAATTCTCAGCATCTAGCCACTCACCAACTTTGTTGATTTTAAATGAAATCATTACTTTACTTGTTTTTTTAACGTCAATATCGACATCACTGAGAGAGAACTTAACCACCTTCGTGATCATATACCACTCATACACGCGTTAGGAGGTTAGGAGGAAACCCAAAGCGCAACAACCATGGCGGTACGGTTGAAGGTTGGAAGAACTCCCTCCAAAAAGCTAATTGTTGGCAGGCCCTTGGAATCGATCATGCACCTACTCGTTGAAGACAAACAGACCACCCCTCGTATACCGCTTCGATGATATTACTTTAATTGTTATAGTATCGTTCTAAAGTATATATATTAAATTAAATATAATAATATATTAAAAAGTATTAATCAAAAAGCTCATTTAAGAGGATAGAAAGTCAAACAAGTTTTTGTTATGAAATACACAGGATATCAACTATTGATCATGCATATTTTAACCGAGGGGTCTTAACATGCTTGCTCAACGTAAAGGAGGGGTTTAAGGATCTTAGAACGTGGCTCTCCGGTCCGGCTACCGTGAATAACCCTGGCCGACATGATGATGTCGGCGGGGTGGCCAAGTGATTAAGTCCACCTTCGATGACGTCCGTCGATCAGAAGGCCCCAAGCAAGGTTGTAGGTACCAGTTAATAAAGAACTAACCTGTTAACCTTTAGAAGATGATAGAGGATGTAAGTTACGTAGGATGTGTGGTAGAAGATGGCTACGTAACGTGGTATGTTGCTAACGACGATTAGGGTTTGTATTTATAGGCAAACCCTAATTCTAGAACCGTCATAGGATAGTGATAATCGTTTCCATAACCATCTCCCCCGAATCACGGATATAATTATGGAAAAGATATTTGCTTGTTAGCTAAGCAACCGCCGTAAAGGGACCAGATACGGATCCGCATGCCGCATGACGCATGAGAGCACCCCGCATACGCACCATAGCGCATGCCCGTGTGTATGTTACATGCGCATGCGGGCTGCGGTATCATTAAGTCCCCCCAGTTTGATGTTATATGACGCAAGTCATATGATATCAAACTATTAAGCGAAAAAGAGAAAACAAAAGGACGACGAGCATTTAATGTCCTCGCGTGCGCCTCGATGCCTGTCACAATCGCAGAAGCCCATTCGGCTGACAAGACATAAAGTAACAGTGCCGCAGGCGCGTGCGAACCACGCGCGTGTTTGTAATCATTCTTAACTGACACCACGCGCGATCAGCAAATGCTACCCGTCGATTGCATTACACGTGTATGGCCACGATCACACCATTCCAACCCACGCTCCCCCAATCTTGCCTATAAATAGCCCCAAATCACACACATTTTCACTTTTCCGGTGTCAAGCTTCCCAAATACGCTCACGCCTCCAAATCCTATCAATTCCGATCAACTCCGTCATATTCCGATCGTCATTTAAAGGTCAGTCGTTCTCCATTCATCTAAAAATGACCAAAGCTAATGAAACTTTCGTAGAGAATGTAGAGTCCAACATAGGCCAGAAAAACATCGACCACTTAGTTAAGCAATACCCCCTTCTAGCGGGTTACAATCCGGTACCACCACTGCCTAGCCAGCGAGCCCATCAGCCACCAGAGAATAAGGTGGTGATCTACGAACATGCTTTTAAGCATGGTAATTTTAGGGTTCCACCCTCCGACTTCTTTTTAGGCGTACTAGATCATTTCAAAGTAGGGCTAGGGCAATTGCACCCGTATGCTATAGGCAAAATCGTTCTATTCGAGATGTGGTGTGTTGCACTCAACACAGTACCATTGGTGAAGGTTTTTTGCCACCTATTCCGCTTAGCCAGCCACCATAAATCTTGGTTCACCTTCTTCGCACGCCAAAATTTCACAAAAACCCCGAAATCGAATGCGGGAAGTTGGAAAGAAACTTTTTTCTTCGTCGACCAGACCGTAGTAGGCACTGGCTTCCCGCAGACGCTCATTTGGTGCGAGAAGGTAGAAAAAGATGTGAACAAGATGCCAGCGTTGGATGACGAGGAGAAAAAGTTGTTGAAGCAGTGCGTCAACGCACAAATGGTGCACCGTTCGTATGGTAATGTTATGCTGCGGTTGGGGAAGATCTCCGCGTATTGGCCTTGGGAGGATGTGCGGCCGGCCATAGTTGGCCCCGATGGAAAGGGTAGGAATAGCATAAACGCGTACTTACATAAATTTTTGTATATTTTCTAACGCAGACGTTTATTGTTTGCAGAGATGAGGATGAAGAAGGTGCTTACCGCGGAGGAGATTGCTGGGATCTCTTTCCGCAAGCAGGATGTGGACAAACAGCTAGAGCAGGCAGCTGCTAGCGAACATGTGGAGGAAACGCCGGCAGAGTCAGGCAATAAACGCAAGGCGGCTGGGACGTCCGAGGCTCAGAAGAAGAAGAAGATGACTCCTAAGCAGCTGGAGGACATGCGCAACGACAATTTTGTTGCCATCGAGCCGCGGTCCGCAGACCTACCTCCCCCCATTAATGGTGAGCGTTTATTTTTTCGCATGTATACCGCGTAGAAAAATCTGCGTACTAATCTGAGTATTTTGCAGAGCATGTGGAGGAGACGCAGCCAACAACACCGCGGGTCAACCCCGAGCTGGAGGCCACTGCCACATCCAAAGACAAGGCGATACCCGTCGAGTCTGAGTCTACATTACCTCCTCCGCAAGGCAGCTTCCGTGTTGCCAACCTCCGCCAACTTTGCCAGTCCTCCGCAGAAAATGCTGCGGAGCAATCTGCATTCTTGCAGCAAATCTTCCCAGCAGAGTTCCGCGAGCAACTGGCCGCGCTGCCGTTTAACCAGGCGCTCAACGCCTTTGTCCAGAACGGGCTGGTATTCTTTGGGATGTTTGCGGATCAAGCCCGTCGATCCTCCAGCCTATACGATGTTGCACTGCGCAAAGAGGTGGAGTTGGGTTTGCTGCAGGCGGGTGTAGATCAGGTCAAGAAGGACAGGGACGCTGCTGAGGAGGCCCGCAAAGCTGTTGAATTGACTGCGGCCGAAACCAAGACCCTCTTGATTCAAGAAAGAAAAAAGAATCAAGAGCTTGTGGGTGCGGTTGATCAGGCAAAGGGGGAAACTGAGCGAGTGAGGCTGGAGTTGGAAAAGGTGACGAGGGAGAGGGACGATGCGGTTACCAACCGCGAGCTGGCCGAGGCAGATATGACAAAGCTGCGCACCGCACTCCCCGCAATTGCGCAGAAAGTGATGGACTCCGAGCCCGTGTCCGACCGGTTTAATGCCTATGTCGATGCGGTCAAGGACCATGAGGTGAACAAGGCTGTGCGGGAAGTGATCCAGGCATGCGGCCTAACTCCACCGTTCCCCGACATTGTCCAAAAGAAATTAAAGGAGGGAACGGCCGCGGCGCTGCTGGAGGCGGAAGAGGCAATCAAGTCCATCCCTATCCCTTTGATCAATGCGTTTGCGGCTGACCCGACGATGCCGCTTGATGGGTTTTTGAAGGAGGATTACTAGAGTAGTTTGTGCCGTAAGCCCTAATCTTAGGCAGGTAATTGTAAATGTATTTTGGAGCCCTAAGTCCCATGTTGGGCAGGCATGTGAAACAATTACTTATGTAATAATTTATTTGGATGTGTATATATGTTTGTCTGTTATGCATGCGTGATGTCCTTGTTTATATATCGCGAATCAAAAAAAATTATGAACCGCATGCGCATGCGCATAGTTAACCACAACTTATGCGTATGCGGATGGTACTGCGTAAAATAAACCAATATTTTAACTTACCTTTAATAATTTAGACTCAAAAGCTACTGCGCTATTGCTTTGTCATGTACTAGAGGTGCACTATTAGTTGTATGGTAAGCAAACGCAACTAAAAACAAACCAATGTTTTTATGCTTAGGAGTTCCTCAAGCAAACCAATGCGAGAGCGATTACGCACAAGCAAACCAATGCTTGTATTTTTTTTTTTAAAGTCGACTTTGCAGCCATCTAGTCTGCGTGGCGCTTGGCTAGGGGAAAACCAATTCCCTTCGCCTGCCGTTATTGTCTAGCCTTGTAACCAAACAGGCTTCTGCCGCACGGGGGCTAGAGGACACCCCTTAAGTAGGCAGGAACCGCATACAAAAAATATAAATGGACAACAAAAGTATGCGCATGTAATTATTTTTATTTGGCATTAATTATGATTACAACTGCGACATATCCGAAAGGATGAAAAATACAAAAAATAATGTGCTAAACAAATTGGAGTGATCAAGTCCATCTAGCTACATGTAACATTTTTTCAATAACGTCGCATGCTAAGTGCGTTTCACAGGTTTGCCATCTAATGTCTCTAGATGGTATGCCCCGGTGTTGCTTGCTTTTGCTACCCTGTATGGGCCCTCCCAACGAGGTCCCAGTTTCCCAGTATCTTCCGCATGACTTGCATCGTTCTGGCGCCAAACCAAATCACCGCACTTATAAGTGCGTGAACGCACACGCTGATTGTAATACTTTGCGATTTTCTGCTTGTTATTTGCTTCGTTAACAGCCGCAGAGAGTCTGCGTTCTTCAAGCAGATTAAGATTTTCCCGCAGAGCTTCAGAGTTATTTTGCTCATCAAAGTTTTGTATGCGGAACGTTGGTACCCCAATCTCTGCGGGTACAACAGCTTCTGACCCATAAACCAAACTAAACGGAGTCTCACCAGTGCTTGCTTTGGGTGTGGTTCTATGCGCCCATAAAACCTTTGGAAGCTCATCCACCCAACCAACGCGGTCATGACCCAACCTTGCCTTGATTCCAGCAACTATATCTCGGTTGGTAACTTCGCACTGGCCATTCGCCTGCGGATGCGCAACTGAAGTAAAAGTTTGCTTAATATTAAGCTCCGCACACCAACTGCGAAAAGGATCGCCGGCAAATTGTGTACCGTTATCACTAACAATTTCATTGGGTATGCCGAATCGACAGACAATGTCTTCCCATACAAAATTCCGCACTCTTTTCCCTGAAATTGTTGCCAGCGGTTTCGCTTCGACCCACTTCGTGAAGTAATCGATTGCAACAATTAAGAATTTGACATTTCCTGCGTGTGCAGAGTATGCGTAAGATAATGACGTAAGTAGCATATTTAGCAAATGAATGGCAATATTACCTTGGCCTTTGGGGAATGGTCCGACTATGTCGATCGCCCATTTGCAGAATGGCCATGGTGAGGAGACCGGTATCATTGGATGCGCAGGTGCCCTGCTGATAGGTGCATGTATTTGGCATGATTCGCATTGCTTGACAATACGCGCCGTGTCTGCGTACATAGTAGGCCAATAATAACCTAACCGCATGATTTTTGACACAATGGACCTGTGTCCCGAATGAAGGGCGCATGCACCCTCATGCACCTCGCGTATAACTTCCTCTGCCTCTTTCGGACCTATGCACCTTAAATGCGGTCCCAAATAGTTTTTTCGATACAAGACGTCAACCTCAAGGGCATAAAGCGGTGCCTTTGTGCGGACTTTCTTCGCATCAGAGGAGTCCGCGGGTGAAGTGCCGTCCCGTAAAAAAGCGATGATGGGCGTCATCCACGTTGGGCTTGATTCCTCAACCGGTGCCACTAGAGGCATCATGACAATAGATTTTGCGTTGAGTTCCCCTATTAGAATTTTCTTACCCATATGATCAAAAGCCAAGGCAGCTAGTTTGCTTAGCGCATCCGCCTTCTTATTTTGCCCCCGCATTACGTGCGAGATTTGAAAAGCCTCGAACTGGTCAGCGAGATTATGAACAAGCGATAAATATTGCTGCATAGCAATGTCGTGCGCTTCGAAGTCTCCGCAGACTTGATTGCATACTAGCTTTGAATCCACGTAAGCGTGCAAGATTTTAACATTTAACTTATGCGCGATGCGCATACCTGCTAGCAGAGCCTCATACTCTGCTTCATTGTTTGTGACAGCAAAATTAAACCGCAGTGCGTACGTATGTTTCTCACCGCCTGGACCTGTCAAAATTACACCTGCGCCTGCGCCAGATGCGCTACACGCACCATCGGTGTATAATTCCCATGGTGATAGAACAGGTGCGGGCGGATCTTGATGTTCTGCTGACGCTTCGACATCCGCAGGTATTTCTGCTAGGTAGTCAGCAAGTATTTGACCCTTAACCGCACTGCGTGAAGAAAAGTTTATTTCATGTTCTCCCAATTCGACTGCCCACTTGGCCATTCGGCCAGAAATCTCGGGCTTGTACAGTACTTGTTTGATTGGCTGATCAGTTAGAACCACAATCGGATGTGCTTGAAAGTATCGGCGCAAACGCCGCGCTGTATGGACAAGCGCATATACTAGCTTCTCTATTGGCGAGTAGTTTACTTCGCTTGATGTCAGCGTCTTGCTTACGAAGTAGACCGGCATTTGTGTCTTTTCGCGGTCTGCGATGAGAACTGAACTGATTGCTTCCTTTGATGCCGCAAGGTACAGCGTTAACGTCTCCCCAGGGACTGGCGCAGTAAGTGTTGGTAACTCTGCAAGCACCTTTTTCATCTCCTGAAAGGCTGATTCTGCTTCCTGAGTCCAGACAAAATCCTTTTTCTTCAAACAGTTTTTCAAAGTGTTAAAGAATGGTAGCTGACGCTCTGCGGCTTTTGACAAAAACCGCGTGATTGCTGCGAGCTTCCCAGTGAGACTCTGCACATCTTTCTTTGTTTTCGGAGATGGTAAATTATCAATAGCTTCAATCTTTTTGGGATTAGCCTTGATACCCCGCGCTGTCACCACATGACCTAGAAACTTGCCTTCCTCCTCTCCAAAGCTACATTTAAGCGAATTAAGCTTCATGTTGATCCTTCGCAGAGACGCAAACGTTTCTAGGATGTCTGCGAGCATGTCTTCTTCGGTGTTGCTTTTGATTACCAAGTCATCGACATACGCTTCAAGATTTCTGCCAATTTGAGGCTTGAATGCTGCGACAATTACACGCTGATAGGTCGTGCCCGCGTTCTTCAAGCCGAAAGGCATCTTTGTGTAACAATAAATACCCTGCGGCGTATGAAAAGCAGTCTTGTCTTCGTCTTCCGCAGCCATTAGAATTTGGTGATAACCTTTGTATGCGTCCAGAAAGCACTTATATCTGAATCCAGACAAAGATTCAACCTTCCAGTCTATCTCCGGGAGAGGGTAATTGTCTTTAGGACATGCTTTGTTAATGTCTTTAAAATCAACGCACATTCGCCAGTTACCATCAGCCTTTTTCACCAACACCGGATTGGCAACCCATGTTTGATAACGCACTTCGCGTAGAATGTTTGCTTTGACAAGGTTGTCTACTTCTGCGCATAGCCAATCACTGCGGTCTAAAGCCATATGCCGCTTCTTTTGTCTAACAGGTGTGAGCGATGGATTAACATTCAATTTATGTTCCGCAATGTCCCGCGGGACACCTGTCATATCTGATTCGCGCCATGCGAAAACATCTGCGTTTGCGGACAATATACCATGTAACTTAGCCTTGGTTTCAGCTGATAAACCTGCGCCGATTTTTATACCCTTATCTGGATGCAAGCGATTAGCAATGACCGCACTGCTTGCAATCTGCTCCCCGACGCTAGGGATGTTAATTTGCACAACTGACGCACATATCTCAATCGTTTGATGTGACGCCATTGTGGCAACTCCTCCCTTAGTAGGAAACTTAATCAAACCGTGCACTACCGAAGGTATGATGTTAAAACGCCGTATGAAATTTCTTCCCAGTAGCGCATTATATCGCGAAGTCGAGCGAACCACATAAAAGTCAACTAATTCGTTCCTTATTAACTGCGGATTCTTGTCATCTTCGAGCTCTATTAATAACTCTATCCGTCCCACGGGCCATGAGCTTTCTCCGGAAAAACCAGACAGCGTGATATCAGACGGACGTAGCTGCGCCTTCACGTGTTCAGGAAGAAATTGATAGCAATGCTCGTACATAATGTCAACGCCGCTCCCAGTGTCGACATGCATGCGCTTGACCTGCACCCCGCAAGAAGGAATGCAGCACTTGATAATGATAGGTTCATTCACCCTGTCAATTGACATCACAGGAGGGAAAGTGATTGGAAGAAGTTCCCAATCCTGATGATCGTTATACTTTCTTCGCTGACCTAATTTCTCTGCGTCAACCATGTTAATGGTTAAATCAGCATTTTTGGCCTTATCCACTTTCTGCCACGCGAAGGTTTTAGTTTTTGACCCCTCTTCTGTGGCTTTCCCTTTATCTTTCTTTGGCGGTTTGAGGTGATCCAACTTACCCGCACGGAGCGCCTCCAGTACCCGTTCCATCAAGTTTTTACACCTATTCGTATCGTGCCCGTAATCATCGTGAAATTCACAATACTTTGTCTTATCCCGCTTACCAAATTCTGTAAGCGGAGTTGGGACCGCGAAGGTCGCGCATACTGGCTCCGTCGCCAAAATTTCTTTGGGCGTTTTGGATAAGCTTTTAAGAAGCGCATAGTTCTGATTGTTGATGCCGCGCTGATTATTGCTTCGATAATTGCCATTAGATCTCCCCTTTTCACTTCTGATAGGACCGCCACTATGGTAACGCCCGCGAGAATTATTTCCGCGGTTTTGATCTCGTGAGCGGTCATCATCATCCTTTTTTTCATTTCGCGAGCTGCTTGTGGGAACATCGTTATCTTCGCCACTCCGCATATAATCGTGACATTCTTTAAGCGCCTCAGCGTAAGTTGTTGGCACCGTATGACGCAAACGCTTGACTAGCGTTGGGTGCCGTTCTGAATTGATGCCATGTATGAGTCCTGATATCTGTTGTTCTGGCTTGAGATCTGGAATGCGCAAACATTCATTAGTATACCTTGTGAGATACTCTCCCAAAGATTCCTTGGATTTCTGCGTAATATCATGGCATTCAATGTGAGTGCGCTTGCGTGGTCTTTGATTCTGATACTGCAATAAAAATTTTGTTCGCAGATCCATGAATCCGGCAATACTGCCCGCCGGGAGTTTATTGAACCATTCGCGAGCAATGCCCTGCAAGGTCATTGGAAATATTTGGCACGCAACCGGATCCACCCAACCTTGAGTGCGCATTGCACCCTCAAAGCGCTGTAAAAAGTCATCCGGATCGGACAAACCATTATAAGTACCTAGCGTACCAGGTATCTTTGGTGCTGCTGGAAACGGATATGCAGTTATGTGCGGAGGAAATTTGTCAAAAGTAGTCGGTAGCTCGAAAGGTGGTTTAACAGGATCCCCTTTTAAACCCGCAAAGAAACGCCGCATCATGTCCTGAACGAAGTCAGGCTGCGAAAATAAGTGAACCATGTCAGGGGGTGCGGCCTGCATAAATTGCCCTGCAAGATTAGCCTGCCCCTGAATATTTTGCCAAGGTTGACCCTGCATCTGCGGATATACCCACGGCTGCGGTGTTGGAAAAGAGGGATTACTTGAAGATGCCGAATACACAGGTTGTAAGGGGAGCGAGACCTGTGGCGCAGATGCCTGCGAAAACTGAGGATACACACTCAAGAGCCCAACCGTTTGCGCTGTGCTTTGTTGTTGCGCTGTTATTGGCGCCCAATGAGAGTTTGCGTCTGGAATGACACCAAATCCCCAGCTGTTAAGTAACGCCTGCGCATCCGCAGGGGTTAAGAATTGAGAAACTGGGCGCGGTGGTTGCCAAGGTTGCAGGGGTGTAAACGACGAGTTTTGCTGAATAGTCTGCGTCTGCAGAGGTATCGAAACAGTGGTACTGTAAATAGGTACCTGGCCGCAGCAAACTACATGTGGTCCCATGGTTTCGCCACCAGCGTTTATCGGGATAACCCTTGGATCCACCGATGAAAAATCCAACCGCGTGGTTGTGACTGGTGAGTTTGCTCTTGGCGGTGTAACCTCATCCGGATATATCGGCTTAAACCGCTGAAAGGGTTCGCCAGATACAGGTGGGGGGTACATTGTGTACCCTGCTTGAGCAGCCGCCTCCGTAGTCAAAACTGGCGTTTGCTGACTACCAGACGGCGCGTGTTGAATTGCTGTTTGAGTATGCTCCGATGATTCCTCGGAAGTCATGATACTGTTAAAAAGAAAAAATTCAAAAAATTCTGTAAATAGCGAATCATAATTCAAAACCTAAAAAGAAAGAACAATTAAACAGTTTTGAATTAATTCGACTCTCAATGAAAGCACCACTTGATCATGCATATTTTAACCGAGGGGTCTTAACATGCTTGCTCAACGTAAAGGAGGGGTTTAAGGATCTTAGAACGTGGCTCTCCGGTCCGGCTACCGTGAATAACCCTGGCCGACATGATGATGTCGGCGGGGTGGCCAAGTGATTAAGTCCACCTTCGATGACGTCCGTCGATCAGAAGGCCCCAAGCAAGGTTGTAGGTACCAGTTAATAAAGAACTAACCTGTTAACCTTTAGAAGATGATAGAGGATGTAAGTTACGTAGGATGTGTGGTAGAAGATGGCTACGTAACGTGGTATGTTGCTAACGACGATTAGGGTTTGTATTTATAGGCAAACCCTAATTCTAGAACCGTCATAGGATAGTGATAATCGTTTCCATAACCATCTCCCCCGAATCACGGATATAATTATGGAAAAGATATTTGCTTGTTAGCTAAGCAACCGCCGTAAAGGGACCAGATATGAATCCGCATGCCGCATGACGCATGAGAGCACCCCGCATACGCACCATAGCGCATGCCCGTGTGTATGTTACATGCGCATGCGGGCTGCGGTATCATTAACTATTCTAAATCACAATTAGTAGGATAGAAATTTGCAATGTGCAATAGTGACATAATATTTTAACCATGGTACATAACTTTTTACTGTAGATTACTAGTTACTACGGAGTAATAAAAAGAGAACTTCTCTTCACATAAATAAATGCAGCAAAAAAATTATATAACCTTACCGACTTTTGCAAAGATTGCTGCTTTATTGCATTTTTGCAAACAAAAAGGTTAATTTGTGACGAAAAAGTAGGCGTGTGATGGTTAAAAATAATGACAAAATTACAATAAAACAAATCAACTACTATGAGGCTTTGTTAACTTGGTGACGGTTTTAACCATCCCTTTCGCAATCTTCCAAAACCAAAACAAATTCATCAACGCCAATGCGGATGGGATTAACATCAAGGTGTAAAATCCGAGTGGATAGTAAACTAACTTCACCTGCAAGAAAATAAAAAATAAAGAACAGATGTGACAAAATGAGCGGGTTGAGTAACGCAAAAATATGTAAACTTTTGGTAGGGGTCTAAATGGGTCAAGCTGACCCAAAGCTCTTTGGTCACAAAAACTAAAAAAATAAAATAAAAAAAGTAATAGTGTGTAAAATGATTTCAGAAGTTATATTCTTTCAATATTGACCCAGAACATATACAGATTGATTAGCAGTTTTACCCATTAAAATGTATTTCGGGTGACTTTTGAGCCATTTTCTTCTAAGATTTTTGGTTTTGTTTTTCATTTAGATAAAAATAGCCCGAATCAAAAGTGTCATCTTTACAACAAGGGCTTGAAACTATTTACCTGATCAAAATGCGTATAGATATGGTAGAAAAAGTAGACGAACAAAATGATCCTAGCAACCTGCACAAACACAAATCCGTGTCTCTTTATGTACTAAAATCGCAAGAACAGTAATAAAATGAGTTATATAACTATTATAACACAAATGTCTATTTGTGTATTAACTATATAGAGACTTAGGGTACGATAGACGTTACCAACCACCCTACAAACATTGCAATGCCGTTTAACATGTAAAGGGTGGAGTTCTTCTTATTGGCAACATCCAAATACCTGAATATGCAAATGTAACTATCAATTTTTGGGATTTAAATGTTAAGAAATAAAGTTTGAAAGTGCTTTTTTGGGCCGATTATTACCATCTTAGATTCACAAACGGAGTAGTGATCTCCGTGAAAAGAACGATAAGGATGTAAAACTGAACTTGGCCACTTATGAGAGATTGAACAATGGCGAACAACGAGAGCCCATGGTGCAAAAACTGTCAAAACAAGAAGATATTAAAATTAAAATTAATATATATAAATACTAAAAAAGGATAGGAATGTTTTAAAGGGTACTTACATATTCAGCACCACCTAAAGTAGGATATGTCCATACAATCATCCCGAAATCCGACAAGAAATAACCAATGGATATCTGCCACATACAAGAAGAAAAATGCACATAAGCACATACCCTTTTTTTCAATGATATTAATACGTGGGTCCCACAAGTACAGTTGTAAACGAAAGAGGCTCACAATCACATTTTGATTTCAACAATCCATAAAATGAAGACGTTATGTTGAGTGTTTGGTGATTGGTTCTGATGTCAAGTTTAAGCATTAGTTCTGTCTGTTGTTGTTTTGGGTTGTAATTGCTCCCTGTGACCCTGTTGCTTTACTGTTTTGGGTAGGTCTTGTGCCTAACCCATGTTCATCTTTATATGCTTATATTCCATTTTATTTGTCAAAAAAAAAAAAAAAAAAAAAAAAAAAAAAAATTTAAGACGTTATATGGTCTAAAAATATGGACGAGAAAAAATGGGTGGGTTGGGTAACATGTCAAAATATATCATATTGGGTTGACTGGCATTTGTCCACTTACTATTTTACTAAGCAATGTGTTAAACATTATGATGGGAACTATACTAGTAAACATATGTATAAAATGTTAATAAACCGTTTTAAGATGTTGAGGAAATGTGACTAACATGTTCAGCAATTTTCAACACATTCGACCCATTTCGTTTCAGGTAAGCTAATACACTTTTGAGTAAAATGGGTTGAAATTGCCACCTCTTTCAGAGCGCCTATAAAAAAAGACATACCCCAAGTAGAGTGTCGGATGAGGCAGACGATCGATTAATAATCAACTCTTTTCGGTCGTGTTCATCAAAAAGATTCGAAAAGACCAAAAAGTAAAGAGAACCAATGGCTGCAAAAATTGCATGAAACGTCGAAAAGCCCCTAAAGCCGTAAATTAAGATTAAGTTAGCTCATAAAACGATAATAATAAGCTCTAGAAAACAGAACCATTCAAGCTGAAAACGAATATAACCGGTTTTTCCATTCAAGTTTCTTCTTTTTATCAAGTTTGATAAAGCCTTCATAGACCAAGGGGCTAATTATGCCTGTCAATTCATAAACCTTCAAAACAAAAACAAATCCACTTAGAATTATAGAAAATACAGCACATCAAGATATATATTATCAAATAGAACTTGGTAGACGATTAAAGAACTTAGATTTTAAACTAAAATGTTATGGTTCTGATAATTGCAACTTGACACTAAGTATCTTCCAAGCGATAATCTGATTGTTTTGATGTTTGCTTTGAAGGTGATTATCAATTAGGATTGGCATCGGTCCGGGTACTGGCCGGGTATAAGTAATCCCCGACCCGAAACCGATTAAGAAAACTCGTCCCATACTCGGACTCATACCCAGTAGCGGATCTGGGAATCTTAGTCATGGGTGTCACTAGTTACAAACTCAAAATGGTGTCACTCAAAAAAAAAATTACACCATCTAATGTATCACTAGTTAAAAGCCCAAAAAAATTTCCAATGCATCGCGTATTTCACTTGTACGGGTATTTTTGCCATCTCTATTATCGATTATCTGATTATCACAACTATAGCTTTTAAAGTGTGATTATAGATTAGACATTTTTTTTTTTACCAACAATTATATGCTACTCTACTTATAGTTTCAACTTAGAAATCAAGCAGTATACTCATTGGGCAACACATTGTAAATTATAATTGGAAATTAATATACCATCATAAAAGGTATACTAGGACAACCCAAAAGAAAAATACACAAAATTAAAAGCAAGACTACTTACAGTTCTACACATAATAATTCCTCCAATAACTGCAGATAACCACAAGATTTGTTTACTTGAAGTAGCATGATCAGATATAGTTTCATAAGCAGAAACAGCATATTCCAAATTTCTTCCTTCCATAATTCTTTTTTTTTTTTTTTTTTTTCAGTGATTCCACCAAAAAAAACCAAAACTGCTCAAAAAACACACTTTAAACAAAATTAGCAGACACCCACTTCAAGATTTGCAAAATTAAATGAACCCAAAACAAAAAGTTGCAAACTTTATGAGAAATAAACACAAAAACTTACCGGGGATGTATGAAAAGATACACAAAGTAAATGATTAATGTGAAAGAAACTATAAACCCTGAGTGAATTTATGAAGATGGTAAAGTATTTGGGGAATTGATAACGGTAGGAAGTAGATATTATTAAGTTATTGTACGCTCATAATAAGTTAAGTTTGATACACAAACAAACGGAAATTATTTTACTCATAAATGGTGTGTGTGTTTGAAATAATTTTGAACTGGGGGTGGTGATGTGGATAAAGAGAGAACTCGAAGGCAGGCCAAATGGGTGATGTTAGCTGGATATTTACAAACCGCACAAGTCCTTTGACTTCAATTATATTTTTTATTTTTTTGAGGATGGATGGATTGCGATATTTCACCATTCTTAAAAATATTTAATCATCAATAAATATATTAAAAAATATGCAATAATAAGTTGTAATACAAGTAATCAATAAGTATCTCTGATGTAGTATAATGTAGCATTATTAAATCCTACAATACAAGTCAAACATTTACGTTCTTCGTATTAAAATATGTCTAAACATCACGAAAGTCGGGATGAAAAGATGAGAGCGACCGAGGACAGCCCAGCTGCCAACAATGCTCTCGAGTATTAATGTATAGTAATTAATTAATTATCTTATTAAAAGTGATAAACAAATTTACTAATTGTATGTGTATATTCACAAGTAATTAAATAAATCTAATGAATTAGCAAATCGAATTTTATCTGCGGCCGATCATGTATTATCCGTGGCGGATAGTGCATACGCATCATAGGTCCACGACTCGTTGACAGGTATACCTTTTTACACTATAACCATGTCTGCGGGTAAAATTCTTTAGTTTTGATCACCCATCACAATATCACAGTTCACAAATTTTGCTCACCCGTTATCACCCTATTGCAAACTACATAGAACATTCATGAGCTTTACTTAAAAAATAAACATACCACATATTATCTGTTGGAAGCTTCGACGAGCCCAACACACCACTATAGAGGATCTAGACTATACTAGACTCACTACACCAACACTTTGACGTTGGTTAGCCTTTAATTTTATAAATCCTTAGTGCACAATGTACTTAGGCGACAGTGTCGACCATATATCTTTAGGCGGTATAACCGACCATGTATTACTTAGGCGGCAGAGCCGACCATATAATAAGAACAACAAAAGTGCACTAAGAACTTAAACACAAACTAAGGCTTGATCGGGAAACTTAACAAAAACACTTATATTAAATTACAATTACAATATTACTTACAAGTTTTATCTTCTCTACTTTCGCTAACTCACACTCTTCTTCTCTTCTTCACAACTCACTTCTTATTTCACTCTCACAACTTCACACAACACAAATGAAATCTCCTCCCATATTTATACTACTCCATGGAACATTCTAGAACCTAGATATTTCCATGGATATATAAATATCTAGATATTTCTACAACCTACAAATATCTAGATTTTTCTTTTACATTTCAATTCTAGATTTTTCTCTCATATTCTAATATCTAGATATTTTCTTATACATATTAATATCTAGATATTTTACCCATATACATTTACTAATTCCATATTATTCTAAATTTGCATTGTATTTTAACACTCCCCCTCAATGCAAATTTTCTTCCAACGATGTCTTGCAGACCATTCCAAGTGCTTCTCTGAATTTTGTAAACTTCGGTTTACTTAGGCTCTTGGTGAATATATCTGCTACCTGTTCATCTGTCTTTGTTGGCACCATCTTGATCTCCCCTTCAAGGACCTTCTCGCGAACATAGTGATAGTGTACTTCTATATGTTTTGTTCTTGCGTGAAAGACTGGATTCTCTGCTAGACGTATAGCTGATAGGTTATCGCAGAAAAGCTCTACTTGATAGTATGTTGATTGATGAAGATCTTCCATTAGTTGTTTCAACCATGTAATTTCTTGTGTTGCTGACGATGCCGATCGATATTCTACTTCAGTGCTTGACAAGGATACTGTTGGTTGTCTCTTGCTGCACCATGATATTACTCCTGATCCAAGACTAAACATGTATCCAGTTGTTGACCGTCGTGTATCATAGTCTCCAGCGTAATCGGCATCACAATATCCAGTCACGTGACATTCTTTTGTTTTCTTGTACAAAATGCCAAAGTTAATAGTGCCTTTAACATACCTTAAGATGCGTCGTACAACATCAAGGTGAGGCTTCTTCGGATTGCTCATGTATCGACTAACCACTCCAACTGCATAAGATATGTCTGGCCGGCTTAGTGTGAGATAAATAAGACTTCCGACCATCTTTCGATACATGGTAACATCTTGAAGACTTTTTCCTTCATCTGCTCGTAGTTTTGTATTCGGATCCATCGGAGTTGAGATAGGTTTGCAATTAAGCATTCCGTACTTTTGTAAAAGATCTCGCGCATATTTCTGTTGTCCCAAAAATAATCCTTCTCTTTTCTGCTATATTTCGAGTCCAAGAAAATGTTTGAGTTCTCCAAGCTCCTTCATATGAAATCTGATAGACAGATTCTCTCTTGTTCTTTGAATCTCCTCATAGTGATCTCCCGTGATGATTAAGTCATCCACGTATACTAGCACTATGGCTAGTTTTCCTTGATCTTGTTTCACAAATAAACTAGAATCTGAAGGAGCAACTGTGAAATCACTTTTTACTAAAAACTCGCCAATCTTCCCGTACCAAGCTCTTGGAACCTGCTTCAAGCCGTATAGTGCTTTCTTTAATTTGCAGACATGGTCAGGATGGGACTTGTTCTCAAAGCCTCTTGGTTGCTCCATATAAATTTCTTTGTCAAGTTCTCCATGTAAGAAAGCATTCTTGACATCCATCTGCCACAGCTTCCAAGATTTGCTAGCGACTAAAGCTAGTAGAGCTCGAATTGTTGTGATCTTCGCCACTGGACTAAACGTTTCTTCATAATCCAGCCCATATTGTTGAGAAAAACCTCTAGCAACAAGTCGAGATTTATACCTTTCAATGGAGCCATCTGATCGAGTCTTCACCTTGTAAACCCATTTACAAGATATTGTTTTTACATCTTTTAGCTTTGGAACTAAACTCCATGTCTGGTTTTCTTTTAGTGCATTAATTTCTTCTTCCATCGCTTTCTGCCATTCTTGACTTTGTGCTGCTTCTTCATAAGTGGAAGGCTCAATATGTATTAATTCATCCACATGAGCAGCATTGGCATACCTCGGATTAGGTTGCCTCGGCCTTGTTGATCTCCGTAATTCTTGCACATGCTCCTCGGCATCCATTTGGCTTGGACGAACCTCTTCGAATGTAGATTGATGTACCCCAGTTTTCCATGGACTCGTTTCCTTAGAGTACGATCCATCTCCTTCTTTAATTGGATCCGATATGTGCTCTTTATGTTCTTCTTTCTCTTCTGGAACTTCTTCTAATCCATGAAATTCTGGAAGCTCTATCTTTTGAGGTGACCACCATGAAGAAGCTTCATCAAATACCACATTTCTTGAAGTATGACACTTCCCAGTATTTGGATCACAACATCTCCATCCTTTTCTTGATTCATCATAACCGACAAAAATGCATCGAATTGCCTTCTTATCAAATTTGCTTCGTAAATGATCTGGCACGAAGACATAGCATACACATCCAAAAACCTTGAGATGGTTGACGGTTGGCTTGATCTTCCATAATCTTTCATATGGTGAAATATATCCCAACTTTGTTTGTGGGAGTCTGTTAATCACGTATGAAGCCGTCCTCATACATTCGGCCCAAAATTTTCCTGGTACATTCTTACCATGAAGCATACTTCGACAGGTTTCAGCAAGATGACGATTCTTACGTTCTGCCACTCCATTCTGTTGTGGAGTATTAGGGCAAGTTAATTGCCTTCTGATCTTGTGCTTCTCAAGATACATATTGAACTCAGTCGATAAATATTCTCCTCCATTATCTGTGCGTAAGCATCGAATCTTAGTATTGAGCTCACTTTCTACCTTGTTCTTGAACTCTTTAAACTTCTGAAAAGTCTCCGACTTTTCCTTCATGAAGTAAACCCATACATACTTTGAGAAGTCATCAATGAATGTCACCATATACTTCATACCTCCAAGTGATGTTTGTTTCACTGGGCCGAAGACATCTGATTGTATGAGCTCTAGTGGTGTCTTGGACTGATGCGCTGACTCCTTGAATGGCAATTGGTGAGCTTTGCCAAATTGACATCCAGCACATATTGTATCTGTTCGGATATCAATTTGAGGAAGCCCATTTACTATGCGTTTTACCATCATCTCCTTTAACTTGTTGTAGCCCACATGCCCAAGACGTTCATGCCAAAGATCAGCCGTCTCATTTTTTTTGAGTCTTATCCACATAAGCTGTTTCAGCAGATAATACATAGACCGATTCTATTCTTCTTCCATGCATAACTGGATTGCCAACCACCTTTACTCTCTTGAATACGGACACATCTTCTGGTCCAAAGAGCACATAATTCCCTTCTGCTGTCAATTGTGGTACTGATAGTAAATTCTTCTTTAGGCCAGGGACATGATACACCTTCTCGAGTTGGAGCTTATGAGAGTCGCCTTCATTTGGAATTATTGTCTTTCCAATGTGAGAAATAGACAACCTTGAATTGTCGGCTGTCAACACGACTCTCTTTCCTTTGTAATCCTCCATTTCTTGCAGCTTCGTCTCATCATTGGTCATATGATTTGAGCACCCAGAATCAATGATCCAATCATCTTTGTAGTTTATTTTTGACTTTAAGGTTGCTGCAAGAGCTTGATCATCCATGTCAGCTTCAACGGAGAGTCCTGCTTCTGCATCCCATGTTTCCTCATTAATGGTTGCTTCGAATGTGACCTCTTTCTTCTCATCTCTTGCGGCGGCCACATTTTCTTCGAAAGTTCGCCTTCTGGGGAATCTACATTCTCGAGCAAAATGACCCTTCTTGCCACAATTGAAGCATTCACCATTGTTTCTCTTATCATTTTCCCCGTATTGTTGGCGATGATCTCTTCTTCCTTGTTGAGCTCCCCCTGAAGCGTTGCCTTTTGATTTTGGGTGACCCTTCCACCCATATGTCTTACTTTCTTTCATCGCCTCTTGTCTTCGAGATGTTGCTTTCTTTTTATTGGTGAAGAGTGCATCTTCTCCGTCTTTTACGGTTACTTCATTCATCTGCTTGGCTAATGCCTCTTGATTTGCCAATAGATTCTCCAGCTCTATTAATGATGGTTGAGTAGGCCATCCTCTCACAGCGGCTATAAATCCATTATACTCGGATCTTAAGCCGTGGATGATAATTCTCTTCATCCTTGCATCACTCACTTTCTCTTCAGGAGCAAGTTGAGATATCTCACGGCAAATTGATTTCACCTTGGTGAAGTACTGAGAAATAGACAGACTTCCTTGTGAGATACCCGCGAGCTCATTTTCCAAGAGCTGGAGGCGTGCTTCATTCTTCTTTGAAAATAATTTTTCAAAAGTTTCCCAAGCTGCCTTTGGTGTTTTCTCGTCACGGATGTGCTCCAATAGATCCTCCTCGATTGTAGTCTTCAATATAAATAAAGCCTTCCCGGCCTTGATGTTCCATTTTCTCAAGGCTTCAGCATTTTCTTTCGGTGGAGGCGTTGTGTCACTGCCAGCAACTATTTTCCATAAATCCTGTCCTTGTAGGTAGGACTCTATGCAAGTCCGCCAATAACCATAGTTGTGGTTATTGAGACTCTTGATTCCACTGCTCGTACTTGCAAGATCTGCCATCATGACGTCCAACGTCCAATAAGCTTGGTCCCTGACCGATGAGCTTTCACAGTTCCTAACTGTGCTCCGACAGAATCTCCCTTAGAGCCTTGGTGAAAACAAGTCGATGTAAACGTCCAACGTTTACCGATTTCCTCCACTTGAAATGGTCCCGAACGACCCGCTCTGATACCAATTGTTGGAAGCTTCGACGAGCCCAACACACCACTATAGAGGATCTAGACTATACTAGACTCACTACACCAACACTTTGACGTTGGTTAGCCTTTAATTTTATAAATCCTTAGTGCACAATGTACTTAGGCGACAGTGTCGACCATATATCTTTAGGCGGTATAACCGACCATGTATTACTTAGGCGGCAGAGCCGACCATATAATAAGAACAACAAAAGTGCACTAAGAACTTAAACACAAACTAAGGCTTGATCGGGAAACTTAACAAAAACACTTATATTAAATTACAATTACAATATTACTTACAAGCTTTATCTTCTCTACTTTCGCTAACTCACACTCTTCTTCTCTTCTTCACAACTCACTTCTTATTTCACTCTCACAACTTCACACAACACAAATGAAATCTCCTCCCATATTTATACTACTCCATGGAACATTCTAGAACCTAGATATTTCCATGGATATATAAATATCTAGATATTTCTACAACCTACAAATATCTAGATTTTTCTTTTACATTTCAATTCTAGATTTTTCTCTCATATTCTAATATCTAGATATTTTCTTATACATATTAATATCTAGATATTTTACCCATATACATTTACTAATTCCATATTATTCTAAATTTGCATTGTATTTTAACACTCCCCCTCAATGCAAATTTTCTTCCAACGATGTCTTGCAGACCATTCCAAGTGCTTCTCTGAATTTTGTAAACTTCGGTTTACTTAGGCTCTTGGTGAATATATCTGCTACCTGTTCATCTGTCTTTGTTGGCACCATCTTGATCTCCCCTTCAAGGACCTTCTCGCGAACATAGTGATAGTGTACTTCTATATGTTTTGTTCTTGCGTGAAAGACTGGATTCTCTGCTAGACGTATAGCTGATAGGTTATCGCAGAAAAGCTCTACTTGATAGTATGTTGATTGATGAAGATCTTCCATTAGTTGTTTCAACCATGTAATTTCTTGTGTTGCTGACGATGCCGATCGATATTCTACTTCAGTGCTTGACAAGGATACTGTTGGTTGTCTCTTGCTGCACCATGATATTACTCCTGATCCAAGACTAAACATGTATCCAGTTGTTGACCGTCGTGTATCATAGTCTCCAGCGTAATCGGCATCACAATATCCAGTCACGTGACATTCTTTTGTTTTCTTGTACAAAATGCCAAAGTTAATAGTGCCTTTAACATACCTTAAGATGCGTCGTACAACATCAAGGTGAGGCTTCTTCGGATTGCTCATGTATCGACTAACCACTCCAACTGCATAAGATATGTCTGGCCGGCTTAGTGTGAGATAAATAAGACTTCCGACCATCTTTCGATACATGGTAACATCTTGAAGACTTTTTCCTTCATCTGCTCGTAGTTTTGTATTCGGATCCATCGGAGTTGAGATAGGTTTGCAATTAAGCATTCCGTACTTTTGTAAAAGATCTCGCGCATATTTCTGTTGTCCCAAAAATAATCCTTCTCTTTTCTGCTATATTTCGAGTCCAAGAAAATGTTTGAGTTCTCCAAGCTCCTTCATATGAAATCTGATAGACAGATTCTCTCTTGTTCTTTGAATCTCCTCATAGTGATCTCCCGTGATGATTAAGTCATCCACGTATACTAGCACTATGGCTAGTTTTCCTTGATCTTGTTTCACAAATAAACTAGAATCTGAAGGAGCAACTGTGAAATCACTTTTTACTAAAAACTCGCCAATCTTCCCGTACCAAGCTCTTGGAACCTGCTTCAAGCCGTATAGTGCTTTCTTTAATTTGCAGACATGGTCAGGATGGGACTTGTTCTCAAAGCCTCTTGGTTGCTCCATATAAATTTCTTTGTCAAGTTCTCCATGTAAGAAAGCATTCTTGACATCCATCTGCCACAGCTTCCAAGATTTGCTAGCGACTAAAGCTAGTAGAGCTCGAATTGTTGTGATCTTCGCCACTGGACTAAACGTTTCTTCATAATCCAGCCCATATTGTTGAGAAAAACCTCTAGCAACAAGTCGAGATTTATACCTTTCAATGGAGCCATCTGATCGAGTCTTCACCTTGTAAACCCATTTACAAGATATTGTTTTTACATCTTTTAGCTTTGGAACTAAACTCCATGTCTGGTTTTCTTTTAGTGCATTAATTTCTTCTTCCATCGCTTTCTGCCATTCTTGACTTTGTGCTGCTTCTTCATAAGTGGAAGGCTCAATATGTATTAATTCATCCACATGAGCAGCATTGGCATACCTCGGATTAGGTTGCCTCGGCCTTGTTGATCTCCGTAATTCTTGCACATGCTCCTCGGCATCCATTTGGCTTGGACGAACCTCTTCGAATGTAGATTGATGTACCCCAGTTTTCCATGGACTCGTTTCCTTAGAGTACGATCCATCTCCTTCTTTAATTGGATCCGATATGTGCTCTTTATGTTCTTCTTTCTCTTCTGGAACTTCTTCTAATCCATGAAATTCTGGAAGCTCTATCTTTTGAGGTGACCACCATGAAGAAGCTTCATCAAATACCACATTTCTTGAAGTATGACACTTCCCAGTATTTGGATCACAACATCTCCATCCTTTTCTTGATTCATCATAACCGACAAAAATGCATCGAATTGCCTTCTTATCAAATTTGCTTCGTAAATGATCTGGCACGAAGACATAGCATACACATCCAAAAACCTTGAGATGGTTGACGGTTGGCTTGATCTTCCATAATCTTTCATATGGTGAAATATATCCCAACTTTGTTTGTGGGAGTCTGTTAATCACGTATGAAGCCGTCCTCATACATTCGGCCCAAAATTTTCCTGGTACATTCTTACCATGAAGCATACTTCGACAGGTTTCAGCAAGATGACGATTCTTACGTTCTGCCACTCCATTCTGTTGTGGAGTATTAGGGCAAGTTAATTGCCTTCTGATCTTGTGCTTCTCAAGATACATATTGAACTCAGTCGATAAATATTCTCCTCCATTATCTGTGCGTAAGCATCGAATCTTAGTATTGAGCTCACTTTCTACCTTGTTCTTGAACTCTTTAAACTTCTGAAAAGTCTCCGACTTTTCCTTCATGAAGTAAACCCATACATACTTTGAGAAGTCATCAATGAATGTCACCATATACTTCATACCTCCAAGTGATGTTTGTTTCACTGGGCCGAAGACATCTGATTGTATGAGCTCTAGTGGTGTCTTGGACTGATGCGCTGACTCCTTGAATGGCAATTGGTGAGCTTTGCCAAATTGACATCCAGCACATATTGTATCTGTTCGGATATCAATTTGAGGAAGCCCATTTACTATGCGTTTTACCATCATCTCCTTTAACTTGTTGTAGCCCACATGCCCAAGACGTTCATGCCAAAGATCAGCCGTCTCATTTTTTTTGAGTCTTATCCACATAAGCTGTTCCAGCAGATAATACATAGACCGATTCTATTCTTCTTCCATGCATAACTGGATTGCCAACCACCTTTACTCTCTTGAATACGGACACATCTTCTGGTCCAAAGAGCACATAATTCCCTTCTGCTGTCAATTGTGGTACTGATAGTAAATTCTTCTTTAGGCCAGGGACATGATACACCTTCTCGAGTTGGAGCTTATGAGAGTCGCCTTCATTTGGAATTATTGTCTTTCCAATGTGAGAAATAGACAACCTTGAATTGTCGGCTGTCAACACGACTCTCTTTCCTTTGTAATCCTCCATTTCTTGCAGCTTCGTCTCATCATTGGTCATATGATTTGAGCACCCAGAATCAATGATCCAATCATCTTTGTAGTTTATTTTTGACTTTAAGGTTGCTGCAAGAGCTTGATCATCCATGTCAGCTTCAACGGAGAGTCCTGCTTCTGCATCCCATGTTTCCTCATTAATGGTTGCTTCGAATGTGACCTCTTTCTTCTCATCTCTTGCGGCGGCCACATTTTCTTCGAAAGTTCGCCTTCTGGGGAATCTACATTCTCGAGCAAAATGACCCTTCTTGCCACAATTGAAGCATTCACCATTGTTTCTCTTATCATTTTCCCCGTATTGTTGGCGATGATCTCTTCTTCCTTGTTGAGCTCCCCCTGAAGCGTTGCCTTTTGATTTTGGGTGACCCTTCCACCCATATGTCTTACTTTCTTTCATCGCCTCTTGTCTTCGAGATGTTGCTTTCTTTTTATTGGTGAAGAGTGCATCTTCTCCGTCTTTTACGGTTACTTCATTCATCTGCTTGGCTAATGCCTCTTGATTTGCCAATAGATTCTCCAGCTCTATTAATGATGGTTGAGTAGGCCATCCTCTCACAGCGGCTATAAATCCATTATACTCGGATCTTAAGCCGTGGATGATAATTCTCTTCATCCTTGCATCACTCACTTTCTCTTCAGGAGCAAGTTGAGATATCTCACGGCAAATTGATTTCACCTTGGTGAAGTACTGAGAAATAGACAGACTTCCTTGTGAGATACCCGCGAGCTCATTTTCCAAGAGCTGGAGGCGTGCTTCATTCTTCTTTGAAAATAATTTTTCAAAAGTTTCCCAAGCTGCCTTTGGTGTTTTCTCGTCACGGATGTGCTCCAATAGATCCTCCTCGATTGTAGTCTTCAATATAAATAAAGCCTTCCCGGCCTTGATGTTCCATTTTCTCAAGGCTTCAGCATTTTCTTTCGGTGGAGGCGTTGTGTCACTGCCAGCAACTATTTTCCATAAATCCTGTCCTTGTAGGTAGGACTCTATGCAAGTCCGCCAATAACCATAGTTGTGGTTATTGAGACTCTTGATTCCACTGCTCGTACTTGCAAGATCTGCCATCATGACGTCCAACGTCCAATAAGCTTGGTCCCTGACCGATGAGCTTTCACAGTTCCTAACTGTGCTCCGACAGAATCTCCCTTAGAGCCTTGGTGAAAACAAGTCGATGTAAACGTCCAACGTTTACCGATTTCCTCCACTTGAAATGGTCCCGAACGACCCGCTCTGATACCAATTGTTGGAAGCTTCGACGAGCCCAACACACCACTATAGAGGATCTAGACTATACTAGACTCACTACACCAACACTTTGACGTTGGTTAGCCTTTAATTTTATAAATCCTTAGTGCACAATGTACTTAGGCGACAGTGTCGACCATATATCTTTAGGCGGTATAACCGACCATGTATTACTTAGGCGGCAGAGCCGACCATATAATAAGAACAACAAAAGTGCACTAAGAACTTAAACACAAACTAAGGCTTGATCGGGAAACTTAACAAAAACACTTATATTAAATTACAATTACAATATTACTTACAAGCTTTATCTTCTCTACTTTCGCTAACTCACACTCTTCTTCTCTTCTTCACAACTCACTTCTTATTTCACTCTCACAACTTCACACAACACAAATGAAATCTCCTCCCATATTTATACTACTCCATGGAACATTCTAGAACCTAGATATTTCCATGGATATATAAATATCTAGATATTTCTACAACCTACAAATATCTAGATTTTTCTTTTACATTTCAATTCTAGATTTTTCTCTCATATTCTAATATCTAGATATTTTCTTATACATATTAATATCTAGATATTTTACCCATATACATTTACTAATTCCATATTATTCTAAATTTGCATTGTATTTTAACATTATCTGTGTATAGTAATGTTCATCACTTTATACTCATCACACCTAAGATGTAGTGTTGTGGAACTCATCATATTAATTGTTTTTGGACTATGGTTGTAGTTTTGAACATATCACATAGACTTCATGTAATTTTGTCATTACTTTGGAGGTGGCCGTTATAAACAAAAGATAATTAATTAATGAAACTTATAATTAATGGCTAATATAGCTCTAGCTTTTCGTTTTTGAAATAAGTGGTTGACCGGCTATACATACTAATTAATGTAGTACGTAGCATTATTCATTGTACTATAAACTACAAAACTTTAGAAAAAAAGGTACGGAGTAATAAATTATTCGTCTCATTATTTTAACTTTTGAGAACAAACACAACCATAACATATACATAAAAATAATCAATCACTCTTATGCTCTTCCAACTTGGTAAAAGTTTTAATCATCCCTCTAACAATCTTCCAAAACCACAAGTTCCTCAAAGCCAACCACTTGTGGAACGATGAACTTGCTGTAAAATCTCATAGGACACCTGTAACGTCACACAATAATGGCTGGTCACAGAAAGTGTTGTACTTAGAATTTCTTTGTTCCGATCACTTTCAAGTTTATGATCGATTGTTCGAGCTTACTTGATGAAAATGTGTATACTATGGTAGAAGAACCTGCTTGAACTCGAAACAGTTTAGACAATGTCACACCAAGGTGTATTTGAATAACTAGTCATATGTTTCAATGTTTGCTTACTTATGAACATACGTACGCTTGTATTTGACCCTTAGTAACCAACTTATATTGTAAATCGGAATGTACCCTTAGTTACATAATAGTGCGTAGGTTTTTGTAAATCTTGGTATGTTTTAACTAGGAATGTTTCTAAAGTTCAAGTAGGTGTCGTAAAATCGGGATCGAGAAAGAAGGCAAAGAAGCTTCCACTTCGGATTCTTATAAGCTTAAAGATAATGTTGAAGACTTGAATTACGGTGATGCGATTCAAAATTTACTTTTAGGTACTCAAGATGATACAAAGTTGGCTCGTCAGGTGTGGTTATAGGCTTGGCAGATCGTGGATTAATCTCCCCCTTAACGGGCACTTTGATTGGAGACATATCCTCAAATGTTCTCTCATTTAAGATTGAAAATCGTTCCGGTAAAGATATTCGTCAGGAGATTATTAATGGTGAATTGGAAAAGGTGGAACCTTAGTTTAGTTGTTTTGTTGCGTCTTGTAGTTGTTATATATTTGTTGTAGGTTAGTTTTTTTTGGTTCATTTGCTCCTAATTGTTCGGTTGTGTTTGGTTTAGCGTAGGTGATGGTCGGTATAAATGATTAGTTTGTATGCCGTTTTCTATATACGAGTATCATCGAGTTTTCTATTGTATCTTTAAACAAAAACGCTTTATTTTCGAATACTTTTTCGATTTATATAAGTTTTTGTGATTTTAAAAAAGTAACTAACTTATTTCGCGAATAAGCCCTTTTAAACTATAATAATAACCGCTATATCCATTTCAACATTGTTTTGAAACCACTTTGTTTTTGTTTTTATTAAAAAAATTGCCACTTTGTGGTCAATTTATGCTTATGGAATAAGACAGGTGAAAGCATATCAAATAATCTTCCAAAAAGAAGGATCAGCAAAAACTTAACATTTCTAAATCCTTTATTAACTTATTATTTCTTTTTATTTCTTCCCTTCAAAGCATCAATTACACAACCTACAACTCAAAATCCCTTCTACTTCTACTCATGAAATATTCATTATTTTCTACAGTAAGCCATGATGCCTAACCATACAATTTCCTTACTTTTATTTCTAAGTTTCTATACTTTAACCACAACCACCATTTATGCCATCCCACCACCACCACCAATCCAGTGCACATCCGAAACCAACGACTGCACACTCCACAACTCCTACGGCATATGGGGCGACAGAAAAGACTGTCGTGCCTCAAAAACCATCTACCCAAAAACACAAGACCAACTCCTTTCAATTGTAGCAGACGCCACAAAAAACAAATATAAATTAAAAGTAGTCTCAAAATTCTCACACACCATACCAAAATTTGCTTGTCCTGCACCCTCTAACTCATCCCTTCTCATTAGTACCGAAAATTACAACTCCAACATTGATGTTGATGTTGTAAAACTCACAGTGACGGCTGACGCAGGAGTTGGTCTTAGGGACTTGATAAATAAAGTGGAAGATGTTGGTTTGAGCCTTGTGGCTGCACCTTATTGGGAAGGTGTTAGTGTAAGTGGGTTAATAAGTACTGGTGCTCATGGTAGTTCTTGGTGGGGTAATGGAGGAAGTGTTCATGATCATGTGGTTAGTATTGATATGGTGGTTCCTGCTACTCAAAGTGAAGGGTTTGCAAAGATTATGCATTTGGATGTAACAAATGATAACCTTTTCAATGCAGCCAAAGTTTCATTAGGCACATTGGGCATCATCTCCAAGGCATGTTTTTTTTTTTCTTCTTCTTTGTAGGTACATAAATAAAATAAATTATAATAGATCCTACCATCTAATATAATGTTCAGACCTTGGCTAGATCCTACCAATCTATTTAAACTATCAATTGGAACAAAGTTCGCGCGATAGTTGTTTAGTGATTGGGGGATATGCAGCATAAAACGATGGTCATGAGTTCAATCCCTGCCCCATAGTCCTTAAAGCATGGGTTACCGATTTTCCTCTCACATGTTGACCGTGGGACCGGTCGCCGGTCGGTGTGAGGATGCCAGATGATCGATTTACCCTAGTAACACAAGATAATCAATGAATAGATATAAAAAACTTGTTTTTGTTGTATAAACAATCAAATTATCTTCTATAACATACAATTAACTTTCCTACATATTAAACCTTTTTTATCTTCTACTGATATAGTTTATTTAATAATCTATTTCATAATAATAAAATGATTATAATTATAATGTATAACATCTACAGACATAATATAAGGTTGTTGCTATTAAATTTGAAATGGGCCATTGACTCTTAGAAATAAAGTATGTGAGATTATCTTTCTTTCTTCTCTTTTCTTTTTTGTTTATCACTTATATAATAAGAATCCATTAATTTAACACTACATGTGCCCTAACTTATGGATTTGATGGACTGGTGTCACATGTCATCAGTCACTATAACAGGATTCCGCCACTGTACCCATTGTTTTATGTTAAGGGTGCACTTGTTATATAGACGGATTTGATAATGTTTATTGATTCGATGCAAAAAAGTTGAAAGAAAAGGAATTCGGATCTTAAATTTTCATATATCAATTGAACATTACTTTCACTACATTTGGTATCATAAAGTACATTTGGTATCATAATAAGAATCCATTAATTTAACACTACATGTGCCCTAACTTATGGATTTGATGGACTGGTGTCACATGTCATCAGTCACTATAACAGGATTCCGCCACTGTACTCATTGTTTTATGTTAAGGGTGCACTTGTTATATAGACGGATTTGATAACGTTTATTGATTCGATGCAAAAAAGTTGAAAGAAAAGGAATTCGGATCTTAAACTTTCATATATCAACTGAACATTACTTTCACTACATTTGGTATCATAAAGTACGTTACGCCCAATCATGTATCTTATTCCATCCATTTGGAAATCGTTTAAGATGCGCAGACAAATAAAATCCGTCATCTCTAGCTAACCAATAACAATTTGCATTTCCATATGACTTTGCTTTCATGCAATTCTTTGTAACTACATCATACTGAAAAACTGTTGGGGTGACCTTCACCCCTTTCCCACATCGGTTGGAGAGGCAAAAACAAAGGCCCTTATATGTGACTTGATACCTCTTCCTCACAGCCCTTATATGTGGCTTGATACTTCTTCCTCACATGACGCGTTTTAAACCCGTGAGGGCAGTTGAGTCGCTGGTGGCTCGCTGTTCCCAAAGCGGACAATACCTGACTTCTGTCTACGTTGCCATCAAAAACATCAAAAAAAGCGCTTCTTGAATTCGTATTGAAATGAGCATAAAAAAGAGTCTTTAAAGTAAAACTCAAACAAAACCCCCAATGTGTATAACCACTTACGCCAATTGTACGATCTCCTAGATCGTCATTTTTTGATTGTATATGAACTACAAAAGGAGCATTCATCCCGTTGTAGATGAACATGTCATAATGCTCTGCGATGCAACCGTTATCAGGTACTTGGGATGCAATTGGATTCACATTTGTAGATTTTGCTTGTGATGTAATAACAAGGATAAGAAACAAGAAAACTAAGCTCTTCATATTGAATTTATGAAGAAAAATTAGAATATATGGGTATATATATGTTATGAGAATCGACCCTATTGCAAAGATATATATAGCAAAAAATGTGAGTTAGTCAATTGAAAAAAAGAAATGATAATTTTGCTTTTGATAACTTTTAGGAAACTGAAAATAAAGTAATTATACAAATATCATGGTTTTAGTGACTTTACATTTTCTAAGGGTGCGCTAGATAAAACAAATGATTAGGCGCTGAATGATTTATAATCTGAATGATTAAAAGGTTCTGAATAAAAGTGGTTTCGAATGACAAAGTTAATCAACAATATATATGAATGAGGTAATATCACTTTATTAATGTTTTAAATGAATAAAAACTCAATATACTTGTTTGATAAGAATTCATTATTTGATTTAAGTAAGATATCAGTAAATTTTAGGTGTATCTAGATGCCGAACCATTCAGCATGAAATGTTATTCATAGATCAGAAAAAAACGTGCTGAATGTTGAATAAACATTGAACCATTCAATTAATAGGTAAACAAACACACCCTAAGATATGATTATCCACGATATACAATTCACTATGTGAACTTTAGAAATGTGTGCATGAGTTAATGATATTTGTTAAAGGGTTGACTACATCTTTTTAGATTAAAAAGAAGTTCAATTTAATAAACAATCAATGTAAGTAACGTATCAGTTATGAGATAATCGACATTAGATTTGTTCCCACTTGGCACTAGAGATTTGTTCCCAATTGATTCACACGGACAATTGACAATGGGAGGTTGTGGCACCCTCAGCTCCAGCACGGGTGTTACAAGTCGCCTAAACTGATTTATCCTTTTACTCATAGAATTAGGGGTGAGCAAGTAACCAAATCAACCGAACCGTAACCCTGTTAACTAAAAACGCCGAAGAGAAATAACCCGAGCGGAATGTATAACCATAGTTTTGGTTAGCGTTTTCGGATTAACCGAAATTTGCTAGTCAATTATGAAAATAATTGATACCCGACAATATGCAGGTAACACTAAGATTGGAGAAAGGGTTCAAAAGAAGCATAAGCTTCAATTTCACAGACGACAATGGTGTAGAGGATGCATTCATGACTCATGCCAAGGCTCACGAGTTTGGGGATATAACATGGTATTCCTCCAAACACACGGCGGTTTACAGGCACGATGATCGTGTTTCGTTAACCACAAAAGGAGACGGTACTAACGACTTCCTTGGTTTTCAGTCCGCTCTCGTTGCCGTCTCTAAATCTACACGAGCAACTGGTACATTTCGAACTTCTCCATCTTTTGTCATTTTGAAGTAATGTCCCATAATCGAATACAGTCATATATTTTAGGAAAATTGTCAAAAAAAGTAGCATTATATATAAATTTGCAATTCGGGTACCTAAAACATAAATGTGATTGCAGTGGCGGAACTAGGAATTGTAGTCACTGGTGTCACTGGTTAAAACATCAAAAAAGCCTACTAGATGTCTTATTTCAATTGTGTCAACAGTAAAAATGTACACTATCCACTGATGTCACTAGTTAAAAACCCAAAAAAATTTCCACTACATCGCGTAATTCAGTAGTGTCCCGTACAACCAGTGGAACTAGAGTAGATCCGCCCCGATTGCTTATATAATTATAATTATATTTAGGAAAACGACGTTAAAAAAGAAAATTTCTAATAAAGTGATATGATGTTTTATCATGATAATTGAAGATGATGCATACACCATCCGTGGCGAAACTTGAACCCGAATACAGATGGGTCAGGTGTAAAAGTTTAATTTTAGTCAGCAGGGATAAACTCCAAAAAATAAACTTTATTGTTTAGTAATTTTTTTCCCGTTATATTCAAGTGGGCCGGATAAGGGTACACTATATTCCGCCACTATACAATACACTTATTTTTGTCCTAAATCACTAAAATAATTTTTCAAATAATTTTTGGAACTGTTTTACCATTTCTCTAATAATTATTTTCTTCCAGTGCATTATTTTCATCTAACGGTAAAATGGTCAAGGAAATTATTTTAGCATTGTATTGTAAAAAGAAGTTAGTCTATAAACCACCTCATAGTACACTGGTGTTTGTAGAACAACGATATTGTTAGAAAAAACACTCTTACAAAGAGAATTATTTCAAGATAGCCTAGTGGTAGTTGAGACACTCGTAATATTCTCACATAAGATTTCATGTTCAAGCTTAAGTAGCAACATATATTGGGTGGTCATGGGAAATGTTCATGGGATAATCCATTTAAGGCGTGTTTGATAAAAATGAATGATTTAGCGCTGTTCATAATCTGAATGATTCGAAGGTTCTGAATGAATTTGCTTCAGAATGACAATAAACTGTTTGAAATTATTTTTAACGAATAATGTAAATAATGTAAAATTATCTTATTAATCCTTGACATGAATAAAAACAACAATATAGTTGTTTAGTAAGTATTATTGATATAAATTAAAGAGAATATTCAATGAAAATTAGGTGACTAATGGTTAAGAGAGAATTCCAGCTCTGAATGGTTCAACACTGAATGTTGAACCATTCAACATCATTTGTCATAAAGAGATTAGAAGCAAACGCGCTGAATGCTGAACAATTCCATTTCATTAAGAGGCAAAAAAACACACCCTTAGTCCACTTACTAGTTTACTTTTCTAAAGCGGGTAACATAGTAATATGTTTAATCTATTAACAGAGAAACAACTGGAAAAGACGAAAAATGTGAAGGGGAAATGTGCAATGGCAAGTACTTTCATAGGCTACAAGAAACTAATAGCAAATGGGTTAAAAAACAACTTACTATTCACCGGGTATCCAGTAATTGGACGCCAAGGGAAAATGCAAACATCTGGTTCATGTTTGTATTCACCGTCTAGCGACATTGTAAGCGCTTGTGCTTGGGACCCACGTATCGATGGATTATCATTTTACGAAAGCACATCCATTTTTCCTGCAGACAAGTTCAAGGACTTCATTCTAGATGTTAAAAGGTTACGAGACTTCAACCCTGACAACTATTGTGGTATAGACATATACAACGGATTTCTTATACGTTTTATCAAGGCATCAACTGCGTTTTTAGGCCAAGATGTTGATTCAGTAGTGATCGACTTCAACTACTATCGAGCTGACTTAGCAACAACGCCGAGACTAAATCAAGACGTGATGGAGGAAATTGAACAAATGGCGTTTTTTAAGTACAATGCAAGGCCACATTGGGCTAAAAATAGGAAAATTGCATTTGCAAAAGTGGATAAAAAGTACAAGAATTTTAGTAAGTTTGTTGCAGCTAAATTGAAAATGGACCCACAAAATATATTCTCTAGTGATTGGTCTGATGCGTTGTTGTTTGGAAGTGAATTAGAGAAATATGATGGGTGTGGTTTAGAAGGTGAATGTGTATGCTCAGAACATAGACATTGTAGTCCAACCAATGGCTATTTTTGTGAGTTTGGACTTGTTTATAAAGAAGCAAGAGTTTGTAGATACTTACAATCATCTCAAATTTGATTCTTATATATTTTTATAAATATAAATAAATATAGTATGCCCTCTCGATAACAACATATTTGAATATTTTGGGGGTGTCATGAGAAAGCAGAGCAGATACTACAACGAAAATGTACTCAAGCCATCAAAGTGTACATCAACTGTAAGAAGCCATTATGAAATATTTTGAAGGTTCACCCGCGATAACTCTAAGCTGTTCACAAAACGAGTAGTCGCTCTGAGATTAGTCAGGTCGCAAAGCGAGTCAGAAACTCATGTAAATAAAAAAAACTACAAGATTGAATGCTATGAAATATATCGATTTAGATCTACTTGATCTGCTAGAACTAAGATGTAATCAAACTTGAAAGTGTCTAGCTTTTGGTTTACTTAAACCATTATACTTTAGGAATTTGAATATTGGTTACATGACATATTTATATGTGAAATTAAATTTCTATATTTATTCAAGTAGAAATATTTGAAAGTCAAAGAGCATAAAGCGTTTGTAACTAGTTTTGATTAAATCAAATATAGTTGGAATCTATATAATACATAGTATGAGTATTTTTTTGTGACCTTTTAACACCACATTTTTTGTGATCTTTTAACACCACTTCTTAGAATTAATGAAAGGAAGAATACTGGCTTTCGAATTATTGCCTTGTGTTATGGTTTTGTTGCATACGATCATAAAGTCGAGGGTTCTGTAACTTTGAAGATTTCATAAACAGCTGAAAATCAAGATCTCCTAGCCCTATGCTTCTAGCCTTCTTGAATGCCTGCATTGAAGTATTAAAAAATAACAATAGATAATAAATAAATAGGTTCATTAAAACTGCAATAGATGATGCTAAAATTGGATGTGCTTTTAAGTGTTGCAAACATATGACGAGTTAAAATTTACTTACCAAGAATTCAACTCATTTGATGCCCTTTGCGATACGAATAAAAAATGCCCCTCGTCAATTTTGTAACCAAAACAACACACTTTGTTTTACAGTTTTGAACATAGTCTACAGTATAGTACGTATTTTTATACCAAATTTGTATCTAGTCTATATAAAAACAATCAAATTTCAAACCCTATGAACAAAATACCAAAACCTTGATATATCAATATCAATTTCCATAAAAAGGGACACAATTAGATTTTACCAAACTTAGATAAGTAAGGTATATTTACACAGTTAAGGTGTTTGTTTGCAATTTTACAAAAGAAGAGGGTCTATAGTGAAAGTTTATGAATAATAAAAGGGGTCAATTGTCTACATTTTTACTAAATAAAAAGTGGGTCATTTTCAGTCATCTTCTGCCGTTCATCCCTAGTTCCCTACAACTAAACTTCCTCTATTGAGAAACTGAAATATGTAGTACTCGCATAATTTTTGTTGTTTTTTCTTTATATTGTAAAAAAATAATTTTACTAACTAAAATATATTTTATCTATCAAATAGTTTATAACTTTATGAAGGTTATTAAAGCTAACTTTTCATTAAGTGTCAAATTTAATTTCTTTTTTTTTTTTCGGCGAAGAAAGATTATATTAAAAAGGTCGCTTCATCAAAACAATGAAGGACAAACAAAGTACAAAGACGGAGACTAGCTCGGCCTTAAACTTGAAAAAAACAAAGCAAGTACTAAAAACATAAAAGAGAGGGGTTTTGCTCCCATACATACGAGTGTAATCCGTGACAATAATTGAGGTTCGTCGCCCATAGGAAAACTTTCAATTTGATGTTGCGTACAATAACCGACCGACATGTGAACTTGTTGTTGAATATGATGTCGTTTCTCGCCATCCAAATTGCCCAAATAGTTGCGGGTCCAATCAACTTCCAAAATTTTGAAGCTTTGATCCCCATACCGTAATACCAATCGAACGAAAAAGCTTCAATCGTTCCCGGAATAACCCATCTAAGATTCCACCATCTAAACAAATCCGTCCAAATATTGAAAGACCATTGACAGTGTAACAAAAGGTGATTGACACTTTCGATATTATCCACGCACCACACACACGAGGTAGATTGATTGATGGGTAAAATATGCCTTTTAGATAAAACCTCCCTAACGGGAATACTATTGCGAATTGACAACCAATGAAATAATAAGATCTTGGGAGGAACTTTGTTACCCCATATCACCTTAGGCCAAATTGGATAAACAAAATCTGTTGAGTGAACAATAACATTGATGGCATCAGCAACCGTATAAACATTGCTTGGGTTGAAAGGACCCGTTCATATACATTATAAACGATTCACAATAGTTGATTACATCGCGAGGTATTTGACCTCTATATGATACATTTTACAAACATTGCATTCGTTTTTAAAAGACAAACTTTCTAAAGTTGACGGCATGCACACCATTTCATAATACATCCAACTATAATTGGCTTAATAATAATCTTGATGAACTCAATGACTCGAATGCAACGTCTTTCAAAATATGCCATGAATGACTCCAAGTAATATCCTTAAAATGAGCTAATGCACAGCGGAAGATTTCTTTAATACCTGAGAATAAACATGCTTTAAAGTGTCAACCAAAAGGTTGGTGAGTTCACAGGTTTATCATAACAATCATTTCAATATATTAATAGACCACAAGATTTCCGTTTATAAATATATGTACACTCGCAAGTGTATAAAAGTATTCTATAAGTTGTAGGCACCCGGTAACAAGCCTTAACGTTCATATTTTACCCTCTGAAGTACACCAGATCAGGTGTGTTTAAAATAACCTCGAAGTACTAAAGCATCCCATAGTCAAGATGGGGTTTGTCAGGCTCAATAGATTTATCTTTAGGATTCGCGCCTACCGTACATAGACAAGTAGTTTAATGTTACCAAGCTAAGGGTATATTTCTGGTTTAAACCCACGTAGAATTAGTTTTAGTACTTGTGCCTATTTCGTAAAACATTTATAAAATCAGCGCATGTATTCTCAGTCCCAAAAATATATATAAAAGGGAGCAAATGAAACTCACAATACTGTATTTCGTAGTAAAAATACATATAACGTCATTTAATAAGTGCAAGGTTGGCCTCGGATTCACGAAGGTATCAATATTGAGATTCAATATTGCAGGAAAGTACGTAGACGCAACGGAGATGATAAACACTAGATTGACCTCACGAGCATACCCATGAACCATACCCATCACCTCCATAGCTATAACCCATAATTTCCTTAGCTTCGACTCATTCAAAAAAACTATTTTGAAATCACTCGGACAGCACTCCGTCGTAATATTTTATGTATACTAATAATATCTTGAAATAATACAGAGCAAATATATATATATATATATATATATATATATATATATATATATATATATATATATATATATATATATATATATATATATATATATATATATATCAATTGAGAGAGTTTAGAGAAATATATTTTCAAGTTTCTATGAAATAATGAAACCTATTGAATTCTATTTATAATAGATTTTTGAATTATAAAAATGAATTATTAAAGTATGAATTATTAAAGTGAATTATTAAAGTATGAATTATTAAATTGAATTATTAAAGTATGAATTATTAAAGTGAATTATTAAAGTTTGAATTATTAAAGTGAATTATTAAAATATGAATTATTAAAGTTAAAGTAAAGTAAAAGTAAAGTAAAGGTAAAGTTAAAGTATAGTAAAAGTATAAAAAACTATGTATGTATAATACGCGTATAAATATATATAATATTAATTTAAATCGTTATATATATTTAATGAAATAAAATATAAATATCGTTATATTTATTATACTGGTTAAGTAATGAGTTGTCAAAAGTGATTCTAGATATTTATAAAAGTTATATACGTTTTAATAATAAAGTTCTTTTTAAACTGAAAACGTCTTTGTACGTTTGAAAATAGATTAATAGAATATTATGGAAACCAATTCTCCACTAACTTTTGTCTAACTTTCGTAAATGACACTTTTTGTTTTTATTTATAAATAGCTTTACAAATTATTCTGAATATCGTTAAGAGGAATAGATTTTCTCAAATCATAGTGGACCTCTCAACAGAGACTTGTAATTATAATTCAATGTTTCTGATAATTCAATCATTTAATATATTTTTTTCGTAGAAAATCATATTGAAACAAATACGTTCGTGTAAAGTATTATACGTTTAATACTTTATTAATATTCTCAAGTTATAATATATATCTACATATACATATCTATTTATATATAACGGTTCGTGAATCGTCGGAATTTGGTCGAGGTTATAATGAATGTATGAACACAGTTTAAAATTCTTGAGATTTAACTTAACAAACTTTGCTTATCGTGTCTGAATAATATAAAGATTAAAGTTTAAATTTGGTCGGAAATTTTCGGGTCGTCACAGTACCTACCCGTTAAAGAAATTTCGTCCCCGAAATCTGATAGAGATCGTCATGACTAACAATGAGAATGTTATTATAACGATTATAGAGTCTTATCATGTTCAAGAAGAATGGATAAAATAATTCGATTACTCGAAGCGTATGAGTGAAGTTATCGTAAATGAATGAAATAAGATAATAGTGATTCGTCGTATCTTTTGACGTCATCACGATTGATCTCCGAAAAGAAAATCTTTGTAATCTATATTGGATTTGATTATTCGGCGATTAAGGAAATTATGATCCTCTTCGAATTAATGCGATAATCCATTTTGATTTCTCTGTCGGATATTTCACTATAAATCCACCTCATTTGTTTTCTTACAACTCACACCTTCTCAACTCATATTTTAAAGTATTTGTCAATATGCTTCATCCAGTGCTGATTCTTGATATACTCATCACTTTCATATCTGTCGCTCTTCTTTTTCATCTGCCTCCGGAAGAATCTATTTACTTCTACTATACTCTTGGTTTTATAGTGTTTTTAGTTCTCCCGTGTCTTTATATTGCTATATGCATTGATATATACGGTTTGTGATTTCTGGGTTGTTGTTGGGTTTTATATCTTCCCTTATATTTCAAAGTCCTTGCTTCTTCTATAATCATTGTCATCCACAGTTAATGCTCTCTTCTATTTGCTATGATTTATACTCCCATTTCTAGTTCGGAGCTTTGTCCTTCCGTTTCTTCTTCTTGCGATTAAGCACCGCTTGTAATGGTCCAGAATTTGCAGATATAAATTTCGGAATGAACATTGTTAATGTTCTAGGAAGGAAATTGTAATGACACGATCTTGACTTGTCAAATTACCAGAATACCTCGGAAAAGGCCGAATCATCAAGAAATATTTTCTTGATATTTAGAGATCAAAGAGAATACAAGAGTCGTGTAACATAGCACATGATGACGTTATGATCTGTGAATCATCATGTTTCATTTAGAAATTCAGCATGAATTACTGTAATATAATCACGTTGATCAAGTGTCATTATATTATACTAACTCATGCTTCAGCTCCCAACACTTCTTCAAGAATATTCCTATTTTAAACTTGAATGTTTCAGAATTTAGAAACTAAAATAGTTTCTTTTATGATATAATACAGATAGCGCGAAGAGATAAATGATTTCAGATAAGAATAATTATAAAAATATCTTCAGAAGTATGGATGATATTTATAATGAAAGATACGATGATATCTTAGAATGTCTAATATCAGAGGATGATGAAGGATATTGTCCGCAAGGGTTTAGAGTCAGGAGCAAGGTATTCGTTAATGACTTCAGCAAGTACTGAATCATTTGGATTCTTTGAAGGCAGGTTTAGCCTTTGTGATTTGTCCACAGCCTCATTCATACTTTGCTCAATCCGTTTTCCAGTTCCAAAACTTCTCTTTTTCTGAGCTTTGCCAATATACTATCCTTTATCATCCAACTTTTTACTGTTAAGGTCGTTTACAGTTTTTGCTGCTTCATCAGCATTTTTCAAAATTTCGAGAACTGGTTCGCAGTTTAGGGTGTTTTTCAGAAATTTCTCATTCAAAGAATGTAAGTCTTGGAGGTAGACGTTGTGAGTATATGTAATTGTTGATGTAGACATGCTGCGAGGTTTCAAAATACTGATTGCTGATTCTCAATAATTGGTATGGCAATTCTTGTTATAAGGTACGAATGAGTATATGATAGGGTTTCGATAATTATAATGATTTTTTTTTTTGGAAAGTCAAAGATCAATGAAGTTGTTGGTAAGTTTATTGCTAATGTGGTGAATATAAACGATTCCCCGGTAACGTTGGCGAAAGGGCAACGTATCTATCGAGGTTATAATAAGACTGTTTTGATTGAGAAGTCGAAGATGACTTGCTGGAGCTGTGACAAAACTGTCTATTTTGAAACGGAATTGAAAAGTTATTTTAGCTAGTAAATGCCAAAGGGTCTAACACGGATACGTGTCGAACTATGACTTGGGTTTTGAGAGTTTTTCAGGTGTATAACTGTGGGTAACATGTGGTTGGATCATCATCTCGATTGTTCCTTAGTTGAAGTTTCTTCAGGAATTTCGAAGGGTTTGAGCACATATTGTAATCGTTAATACATATGATGTTCTAACACAGTTTTGAAGTCAAAGTATAGCTTTGAAAGATATAGGAATCTAAGAGTGATGATACTGGTTATATTTCGAATTGAATTATGCGATTTCAAAATCAGAATATGTAATTGAATTTGAATGAGTATGATTGTTTTGATTTATATGAAAGAATGGATATTGTTGTGAAAGTAGGGAGTATAGTTGATGATTGCTGAATCAGTTTCGAAAAATGTAATATATTAATTGTGAATTTATATATCTCTCGGGTATTACCTACCCGTTAAAAAAAATTTCACAATTAATATTTTGTACAAAAGAAGTTTATTACAGTCTTTATGAAAATATATGTGTATATTTTCTTTAGATGTAATATAGATTTAATGAGTTAATATTAAATTAAACTCATTTGTTTTATGGTTGAAACTAGAATTGAGTAATCCCTAAAACTTTATAAACTGCATAAGTATTTCTTCAATAATATTGAAATTATGAATCATTACTTTGTTATTTGTTGGTTTTCGTGAAATTCTTGTGAACTTCGCAAGGTACGAATGATGTTATTTGAAAAGTTTCGAGTACATCGATGATGAAAGCGTAAAATCAAACATATATTCGAATAATACACTTGATTTATTATAAATTGGATTTTATATTGAATTGAGACAGAGATTATAATTAACGATGGTTAAGTTGCGGACGAAGGACGTACATCATTGCATATTTGTAATATGAATTAACTGAGTAGTTAAGATTCACACATAATAGCTTAGTACGGGAAGATTTATTATGGTTTAAAAATTTATACATATAAAATATACATATAAATCTTTCGATTGGAAATGAGTTAATACTTCATAACTCGTTGATACAATATATTTGTTGTTGATTCGTAATGATGTCCACAATGATTCTTGAACTGACAGAGTTTGTGATGTTACAGGTGCTGTTGATTCTGACGATACTGACGGCACTGACTGTGTTGATGATGCTACGGTCCTGTTGATGCTGTTGGTAAAACAATTCTAGCTTGTAAATCGTACACCATTTTCGATCAAAGTTTCTACTCTACCATCTCCGTTCACTCATCCGATTTACGGTCAGAATTAAATAATCTCTAAGATTTTGGAGATTACATAACTGCCGCAGAGATATCTCTTCAATGAAGTTTATGAATTAATACTTAATCGTTTGTTGTTGTTGATATTCCTGGATATTTACAGGGCGTATGACGTTGATGTTTGAGATACATATTGTGATGTTGCGGTGTGGGATGTGGATGTTGTTGGTGGTGGTGGTGGTGGTGGTGATGGTACTGTTGGTGTTGCTGATGGTGGTACTGTTTATGCTGCTGGTGCTGCTGCTGATGTTTGTAACCTTTGCACCATATTCTCCAAAGCCACTACCCGAGCGCGAAGCTCGTTGACTTCTTCTATTACACCGGGGTGATTGTCGGTTCGGACGAGCGGATAAATAAAATCTAGAATTTGGTGTAGTATGTAATCGTGACGAGATACTCTAGAAATAAGAGAGAAAATGGTGTTTCGGATAGGTTCGCCGGTAAGTGCTTCAGGTTCTTCGCCAAGAGGGCAATGTGGTGGATGGAAGGGATCACCTTCTTCTTGTCTCCAATGATTAAGGAGGCTATGAACCCATCCCCAATTCATCCAGAATAGATGATGACTAATTGGTTGATCCATTCCGGTCACACTGCTTTCGGAACTTGAGTGGAATTCTATTTCGGAATCCGAGGGACTTGAACTAATGACGAATTCCATTTCGTACGATTGAATAAAGAATTTTTCGATATGAAATGATTTTCCGGCTATTGGGTGGTATTCTAATTATATAGAGCAAAAGGTTTCGTAGATTACGGAGGAATTTACGGAATATGTCAGGCAAAGTTTACAGTAACAGATACGCTAAGATATGAATTAGCAGATACGCTAAGATATGAATTTGGTCTATACACTATTCATGCAATCAATGCAATAAGATGTGTCTAGACTAAGAATGATAAGCAGGTAATTTTCGACAAGAATGATGAGCAAAACTTTTGAAATGCAGACACGGTCGAAGTCCAGACTCACTAATGCATCCTAACGACTATCAGTTAGACACACTAATGCAGACCTGGTTCGCTAAGACCACTGCTCTGATACCAACTGAAAGGACCCGTTCATATACATTATAAACGATTCACAATAGTTGATTACATCGCGAGGTATTTGACCTCTATATGATACATTTTACAAACATTGCATTCGTTTTTAAAAAACAAACTTTCTTTACAACGAAAGTTGACGGCATGCACACCATTTCATAATACATCCAACTATAATTGGCTTAATAATAATCTTGATGAACTCAATGACTCGAATGCAACGTCTTTCAAAATATGCCATGAATTACTCCAAGTAATATCCTTAAAATGAGCTAATGTACAGCGGAAGATTTCTTTAATACCTGAGAATAAACATGCTTTAAGGTGTCAACCAAAAGGTTGGTGAGTTCACAGGTTTATCATAACAATCATTTCAATATATTAATAGACCACAAGATTTCCGTTTATAAATATATGTACACTCGCAAGTGTATAAAAGTATTCTATAAGTTGTAGGCACCCGGTAACAAGCCTTAACATTCATATTTTACCCTCTGAAGTACACCAGATCAGGTGTGTTTAAAATAACCTCGAAGTACTAAAGCATCCCATAGTCAGGATGGGGTTTGTCAGGCTCAATAGATTTATCTTTAGGATTCGCGCCTACCGTACATAGACAAGTAGTTTAATGTTACCAAGCTAAGGGTATATTTCTGGTTTAAACCCACGTAGAATTAGTTTTAGTACTTGTGCCTATTTCGTAAAACATTTATAAAATCAGCGCATGTATTCTCAGTCCCAAAAATATATATAAAAGGGAGCAAATGAAACTCACAATACTGTATTTCGTAGTAAAAATACATATAACGTCATTTAATAAGTGCAAGGTTGGCCTCGGATTCACGAAGGTATCAATATTGAGATTCAATATTGCAGGAAAGTACGTAGACGCAACGGAGATGATAAACACTAGATTGACCTCACGAGCATACCCATGAACCATACCCATCACCTCCATAGCTATAACCCATAATTTCCTTAGCTTCGACTCATTCAAAAAAACTATTTTGAAATCACTCGGACAGCACTCCGTCGTAATATTTTATGTATACTAATAATATCTTGAAATAATACAGAGCAATATATATATATATATATATATATATATATATATATATATATATATATATATATATATATATATATATATATATATATCAATTGAGAGAGTTTAGAGAAATATATTTTCAAGTTTCTATGAAATAATGAAACCTATTGAATTCTATTTATAATAGATTTTTGAATTATAAAAGTGAATTATTAAAGTATGAATTATTAAAGTGAATTATTAAAGTATGAATTATTAAAGTGAATTATTAAAGTATGAATTATTAAAGTGAATTATTAAAGTATGAATTATTAAATTAAATTATTAAAATATGAATTATTAAAGTTAAAGTAAAGTAAAAGTAAAGTAAAGGTAAAGTTAAAGTATAGTAAAAGTATAAAAAACTATGTATGTATAATACGCGTATAAATATATATAATATTAATTTAAATCGTTATATATATTTAATGAAATAAAATATAAATATCGTTATATTTATTATACTGGTTAAGTAATGAGTTGTCAAAAGTGATTCTAGATATTTATAAAAGTTATATACGTTTTAATAATAAAGTTCTTTTTAAACTGAAAACGTCTTTGTACGTTTGAAAATAGATTAATAGAATATTATGGAAACCAATTCTCCACTAACTTTTGTCTAACTTTCGTAAATGACACTTTTTGTTTTTATTTATAAATAGCTTTACAAATTATTCTGAATATCGTTAAGAGGAATAGATTTTCTCAAATCATAGTGGACCTCTCAACAGAGACTTGTAATCATAATTCAATGTTTCTGATAATTCAATCATTTAATATATTTTTTTCGTAGAAAATCATATTGAAACAAATACGTTCGTGTAAAGTATTATACGTTTAATACTTTATTAATATTCTCAAGTTATAATATATATCTACATATACATATCTATTTATATATAACGGTTCGTGAATCGTCGGAATTTGGTCGAGGTTATAATGAATGTATGAACACAGTTTAAAATTCTTGAGATTTAACTTAACAAACTTTGCTTATCGTGTCTGAATAATATAAAGATTAAAGTTTAAATTTGGTCGGAAATTTCCGGGTCGTCACATGGGTCAGCAGTCCACACGACTTGGTCAGGCCTGGAATCGTCCAGTCTACAATTCGATAAAAAGGAGAGAAGATTGGAGGCCGCCTGCTGATCGAATTGCTCCAAAGGCAGCTGCAGATGAAGGTTCCATCTAGTCTGCACCTGATCGACAGTAGCAGGAAAACGAAACCGCTGGACAGTTGCATTCGGGTGAAAACAAGTGTTAAACAGGAAAGGATAATCTTCCTTTAAAATTCTCCCATGGGCCCAATTGTCATGCCAAAATAAAATATTGGTCCCATTACCGATCTTCCACTTCCAAATCGAAGGCCCAACAATGCAAGACAACGAGTCTTCTTTTTGAAGATTAATCAAATCCTTCCAAATTGGGGAAAGTTGAGACGTTCGTAAGGATGAGACGTTATTCATAATCTTCCCGTTGAAAGATGCACCGAAAGACGTGGATACAATGGATTTCCAAAGGCAAAGCTTGTTGGAGTTCATTCTAGCCCACCATTTACCTAGCAAAGCTAAGTTCTTAATACGAAGAGGAGTAATACCTAATCCTCCCATATCTTTGGGGAGACAAACCGAGTCCCACTTAACAAGGCAAGATTTCTTTTTGAGACAATCACCGCTCCAAAGAAAATTTCTCCGAAATTTTTCAAGTTGATTGATAACGGAAATGGGAGCTTTGTAGATGGACATATAATGAAGAGGAAGGTTAGAAATTACCGCATTAACCATAACAAGACGCCCTCCGAAAGAGAGGCACCTTCCTTTCCATCCCGCAAGTTTTTTTTTAAATTTTTTGATCACGGGTTCCCACATAGAGATTTTATTGCAAGATAGGGCAATCGGAATGCCTAAATACTCTATTGGGAATACTCCCACTTTGCAATCAAAAATGGATGAAAAAGATAGCATATCTTCTCTTGACACATGAATACCATATAACGTCGTCTTGACGGCGTTCATTTGCAACCCGGAATGTAAGAAGAATAAGTCTAGTAAATGTTTGATCCGATTAAGTTCTTGAGCGGACGGATGAGCAAAAATAATAGTGTCGTCCGCGAATTGAGAGTGATTAACGTTTATCTCTTGCCCGAATGAACATCCTTTCAATGTTCCATTATCAAGGTCTCTAGAAAGAAGCTTACTTAAGATTTCCGCAACAATGATGAATAAAAAAGACGATAACGGATCGCCTTGCCTTAACCCCCGATGCATAACTCCTTCTCGAGAAGGAGAGCCATTCAAAAGAACCGAAAATTGAACGTTGGAAATGCAAGCTTTAATCCAACAAATGAACTTTGAACCAAATCCCATTTTGACTAAGATCTTGAGAAGAAATTCATGGGAAACACAATCGTAGGCCTTCGAGAAATCGATTTTTAAAATGAGAGTAGGCCTCTTTTTTTTCTTAGCCCTTTGCACCACTTCGTTAACAATCATGACCCCGTCCATTAATAATCTAGCCGGAACAAAACCATTTTGAGATTCGCTAATGATTAAAGGAATAACCATCTTAAGTCTATTAGCGAGCGTTTTTGCAATTATCTTGTAAGGAGCATTGACAAGGCTTATGGGCCTAAGATGTTTAATACATTTGGCAGAATTGGATTTTGGGATCAAAACAATGAACGAGGCATTGAATCCTTTCGGAAAAGAATGGTGGTTATGAAACTGCTCGAACATCCTCATTATATCATCTTCTAAAAAATCCCATGCTTTTTTGAAAAATTGTAAAGAGAATCCGTCCGGTCCCGGAGTTTTGTTACCATCGAAAAGTTTGATAACTTCAACGACTTCAGTGGTCGAAAACAAAGCCTCTAAAGCAATTCGAGAGTGGGCTGGAATAGGGCTTATGTTAAGAGCGGCTCAATCAATCGGCATAAGATCAGACAGGCTGTTTTGGATTGAAAATAGATTTTCAAAGTGATTAATTGCAAATTCTTTAACCACCTGAGGATCTTCCTGCCATAAATCATTGAAATACAATCCCGATATATGAGAAGATTGTTGACTAATACGAGAGACGGCATGAAAGAATTTGGAATTTTTATCGCCTAATCTTAACCATAAATATCGAGATTGATGCCTCCTTTTTGTATCAATACGGGTCATCAACAATTTTTTGGACTTTTTAAGATTAGCAAGCTCATTCAGCTCATTATCATTCAAATCACGCTGCTTGAAGTAATCTTTTAATCGTTTGATATCCGAAACACAATTTTTTAAAGCCACAGTCTCCTGATCAAAATTCGATAAATTCCAAACCTTTAAATCTGCTTTGAGTAAACGAAGCTTTTTTCCCATAACGAAAGCTGTCCAACCAAACACAGGATAATTGTGCCAATATGATTCACATAACTTTAAGAATCCCGGTTTTGATAACCACGAATTATTAAAACGGAAGGGTTTAGGACCCCAATCCTCCAACTTCTTTCCCCAAATGATAGGCTTATGATCCGAGCTATTCGGACTAGCTGAAATCATAATGGCATCCGACCACGCTTGAACCCACTTGAGATTAACCAAAATCCTATCAATGCGTGAAAATTTGCCTAAAGGGCCCTCCCACGTAAAATCATCGTTCGATAAATGTTGATCAAACAAGTTAGCACTAAGGATAAAATTGTTAAAAGAATCGATGCTATTAAGATCAATCACTTCTCTAAGTCTTTCATCCGGTGAGGAAACCGAATTGAAATCACCCAATATACATAAAGGACCAGGCCAATTGCGAGCAATGTTGGTTAATTGTGACCAAACAAATTTTATCTTATCTTCCTGTTGTGGTGCATATACATTAATAATGAGAACAATAGCATTATTTGGTAAGTACCTCAATATGGTTGCAATCCAATTCCTTCTGACCCAAGATTGAATCAACGAGAAGTAATCGGTTCTCCATATAGACAAAAGACCTCCTGACCTTCCATTTGATCCGGATTGCACTGCATCAAAAGAATGATGTTTCCAGATAGCATTGAGAGTTGTTTGTGATACTTCTTTTACCATTGTCTCTTGCGTTGCCATGAATTGGATTTGTAACCGATAAACCAAAGAACCCACCATGCCACCTCGTGATTTATTGCCGAGGCCGCGGGTATTCCACGAGGCGAGCCTCATGGTTTTTGAGCGTTGTTAGGACAATCATCATCAACCATGTTCTCCATAAAAGCGCCAAAGTTGGACATCTCTTCTTTATAGGTTAATTTTTTTGCCCCAAATTGTGTTTCAATGATCTTGCTTTTTTCTGTACAAGATTTGTTTCCGACTATATGATTAATCTCGCTTGCGGTATCAAACATGTCTGAACCAGTTGGAATCTCATCAATCCAATTTTTCTCATTAACAGGCTTCTGGCTTTTGATTTTCTGTACTTTCGGGTTTTGGACAGAAGGATCTCCTTCTTCAACCTTTATGCATCTATCCCTAATCTCTTCACATGATTGTTTGCAATTATTGCTAATACAATGATCGATTGAAGGATCCGACACCTTATTAGCAAAAGAAATATCAGACTGAATGAATGAATTGTTTACTGTAGGGTGTTTGTTCAGGTTAAGGTTGAAAGTAGATGGATTATTAGGAGAATTTTGCTCAAGGGTAGGATAGTCATTCATATTTAGAGTAAATGACTTGGCTTTGGGAGAAGTAGGGACAAGAGGAACATCCCCTTTAGGTGAATTATCAAGTACAGTACCCGAACCCATGCTTTTTGAAGAAAACAAAGATACCCTGATCTCATCCTCAGATTTTTTAACCTTTTCAGACTTGTTCCTTTGGGATCTAACTGCATTAGTTACTCTCTCCAAAGAATTGTGGATATCTTTTGACCTTGTATCAACTTTTGGGAGGTTTGACTTTTGAGGAGTTTTGAATTTCAAATTATCCAACCCAACGTTAACATTTTCATCTTCCTTTTGGCTCATCTTAACCGGCGATTCAGAATCCGATTCCAGGATCACGACTTCTGCCAATTTTTTCTTATCATCTAAGGCATTAAGAGCCATGTTCAAGGGTTCGTTATATTCTTCAATGATGTTTTCTCCAAACGTTTCAATCAAATCATCTTCGAAAACTTCTTCAACCCAAAGTTTGCAACTTGAATTGTTCTCAATACTTGCCGTTTCGTACTTATTGATCAAACCAGGGTCGCCTGTCTCGATCATTGCGTGCAAAATATCAGTACGTTGAAGCCTATGGGTTTGGGTGTCGATGTGTATAACTCTTCCAAAGGACTGAGCAACTGCCAAAGTGCAATTAGATGAACATCAATCAAAGGGTATACCTTTGATTGCCAATTTTGTAACTCTAAAAAACTTGTTTCGTTTTTCAATCAATGGAATTACTTCAGTGAATTCCAACTCATTCAAAGTCGGACCCATAATCATTCTTTTATAACTATCTTCGCCTCTACACTGAACTATATACCCATAAGAACCCCAAGCCGAGACTAAATCAATAGCTATGAATCTGCTCTTTAGCCACTTGAATAGCTTGAGTGCTTTGATGGGTTTGTTATCCACAATTAGGGCAGACCATTTTAATCGATCAACCAATTGTTGATTTGAGGATAAACCTATTTTAGTCTCAGGAGAGATTGGTTTTGGTGAAAATTGAACCTGATTGTCTTTAAGGGGACTGAAGACCATCTCTTTTTTAGCGTAGCCCACACGAAGTGCACGATTGTTGAGCAATTTACCATTCATCTCTTTGACCACATTAGATGCTTGGTTAGAGTTGGTGAATTTGACAAAGGCAAATGAACGATCTTGTTGCCATGATATGCCTTGAATTTTACCAAAGCGTTTCAAAGCATTGGATATTGTGTTTGGGTTGGTGAATTTCGAGAGTCCACCTAAAAAGACCGTCTATTTTTTTGAAAAAATAGGGTGACCTGTGTTCTTGTTACTGGGTTGAAAAGGAGACTTTTGTTGATTAATTGGAATCGAATTTGGAAAGGATGGTTGGAATTTTTGAGAAGAAAAAAGTTGATTATGGTTGAATTGGTGGTTTTGGGTGGACGGGTGGTTTTGGGAAGAAGAGTGGTTTTTTTGAGAGAAAAAGGAATTCATTTTTTTTTTTCAAATCAAATCAAATTTAATTTCTGATCCACAAATCCATGAATCTGCCATGAACAACTTGAGGCCCCCTATTTCATTGATGCCCTGCTATCGCACACCCTGCACAGCCCCCAGGCCCCTGTGGCATTTAATGCCTTGTGCAACGCGAATAAAAAGTGCCCCTCATCAATTTTGTAACCAAAATTACACACTTTGTTTACAGTTTTGAACATAGTCAACGGTATAATACGTATTTTTATACCAAATTTGTATGTCTCATCTAGTCTATAATAAAAACAATTAAATTTCATACCCTTTGGATAAAATACCAAAACCTTGAAATATCAATTTCCATAAAAATGGACACAGTTAGATTTTACCAAACTAGATAAGTAGAATATATTTACACAAATGAAATTCACGAGGGTCTAAAACATAAAAATTTAAAAGATCAGATTTTGTAGACAGGAGTAATGCCCAAAAGATGGAAGCATTTCCTCATAACAACTGCAGTTGCCTCGCACAACAATAATCTGCTTGCCTCCTCATCTGACCCAACAACCTGCCCAATAAACAAGATGATTATTATCTGACGTCGATTAAAAGAAGTCTTTTTTATAGAAAAAAGTGATGATTATTATATCAATTTATTATTAGAATGGAAGCAATCGAACAATTTGGAATTTCAAAACTAACTAGAGTTAGGAGATTCAGTTCAACAATGAATGAATGAAAGATATTATTATTACCTGGCACACGGAGTAGAAACTTGTAAACTTCTCGGATAAATCATATAGGTATTTGCACAAGATATTTGGTAACAGAGTTGTGCAAGCCTCCTCAACAACCTGGATAACAAGAGCAGTTTAAGCAAACTTAGTGTACATGTTCGATACTCATGGTGGTGTGGTTTTGTTTATTATATTATATATTTTTTGGTTTTGGTTTGTTTTAAAAGTTACTCAAGTTTATTACTTGTACAATGTTCATCACTAAAAAAAAACTTTTTTACCTCAGGGAACTGGAGCAAATATAATCCCAGATCGCGTTCTTGATCTTTCTCCAAGATTAATTGTCCCGCCTGTCACAAACAAATAATAAACTCACCTATATATTAAATGATATTCATTCAAATCAAAAACCCAAAATACAAAAGCAATTATAAAAAAATCTTACCATCTTCAACTCCTCAATGTCTTTACCAGATTTTCGAATGATGGAACATATACGAGCATGTGCATACAGCAGATATACAGCAGTATCTCCCTATTATTCATCATAGAATGTTTAAAATTTCAATGTAAAGAGAAAAAGAGAGTAGGTAAAAAGAAATGTGTAATATTCAACATAGAGTTCCACAATGGTACTAGTTTTTTTTAGAGTTATAATAATAATGAGTTAAAACTTAGATCATGTACTTTCAGTTTTGTTCCAGTATAGACAATATACTAAAAAAAAAAAGACTATTGTAGATCATAAACTTTAAAAATGTGTGTTGATGTAAACAAAATGTGACGGTTACCTGCTAAACCGGTAAAACTAATTATGTATCATTTTTTTAACTGAAAAAGTTACAAGAACAGTCCCTGTAATTTGCTTGTTTTGTGTGTGCAATCCCTGAGGCTAATGAATGTTAAAACGTTCGTCAACACTTAACGATTTCTTAACGATTGTTATGGTGAGAGACTAATCAAGTAAATTATGTACTTGAGTTACCAACCGAGTCGGAAAAAAAAATGTAAGTGGTAAATGTGAAATATGAGACAAACGTTAGGGACCAGCCGCGTAATTTTTTCTTTAACAAATACCTTATTTATCAAAAGTCAAAACTTATATATGTTACATTAGTATTTTCTTGAGTATATAACATACATCGGAACAAAAATGAAAGTATATAATGTATCCTTAGCTTTAACCCTAATAATAAAATAGAAAAGGGAGAGATCATCCTTGAGCAAACCTTATCATTTAACATATGATCATAATCGAACTTGTAATTGGTCAATATATTGTTCTTCAAATCTACATACCTGTTAATAACAACAACAGTGTCACATGTCTAACAACGGATATAGGCGTATTAACATATGTTTACCCATGAATGCAGAGGCGACTCTACCTTGAAGGGAGTGGGGTCCTATGACCCCACTAGTGGAATTTTTTTTATACGATGTATACTTCAAATTGTACAGGACACTACTAAATTTAAGTATAGGACCCCATATATTTTTAAAATTTGTGTTTTTTTAGAGGTAAATAACCACTAAAGTACCCTTCAAATATAATTAGCCTTAGAAAAAAAAAAATTAGGGCCCCATTGTCATTTCATCATAGAATCGCCACTGTTTCATGATAACTGCAATTGGCCTAACAGTTATGATTCACTTTTTTTTAAAAAAGGGTCAAGTTCTATTTTGTGGTACCAGAATAACTTTTTTTTTTTTTTAACTTTAAAAACAGTATCACAATATGATTTGAACAAACTTCTCACTGAAAATTAAGTAATGAAAAAAGAACATCTGATAACATCAGTTTACAATAAACATTTCTTACTTAACAGCACCATATCCAATTGCTTCTGCAGTTCGCTCAAGCTCCTCAGGGGTCCACTCAGCAGCCTTACCTGATATATACATATGAAGACAATAATAAGATGAGTTGACTCAGTAGGTATGTTTTTGACCAGTCAACCCCCACGTACATAGATATACTGATACAAACAATACCTCGTTTCAAAAGGGCTGTTGTACAACGTTTTTTAGCTTCATCAAGTAAATCAACCAACTTAACCACTCCACCAAGACGGGTTCTGAATTTCTTCCCATCAGCACCCAAAACATGACCAAATCCTACATGACTAATTTTAGGGTATGTGTTCCCGTCAGTCGGGACCCACCCAGCATACTTTGCAGCCTGAAAATTATATAAAAAGAAAAAATGTTAATTCGATCAAAATTCATATTAATGTTGTGACATGTAGTCATGTACAAGTGACTTGCACTAAAAATCATATCAAAATGCTCTTTCTGGCCGACATCTGTCACATATATGATCCACTCAGCTTTTTCCTCGTTAAGGCGATACCTACATTATAACATCCAAAACATTATTTAACTACCTAATAAAGGATTACCAGTGCAAACTATACCATATCTTGAACCAAAATTGTTTCAGATGAAATACTAGGAAAGAAAGTATATACGGTTACGAACAGACCATATAAGGAAAAAAGAAAGTTTGCAAAAGTCGCGACGGGGACCTTGGAAGGACTAGTCAGTCGAGACGAGTCAGACATTCACCAACGTTGACTTTTTAACATAAATTAAATAAAATTCATACTACATATATATTAAGCAAATACATATTTCAAACATAAGTTTTTTTAAACATGTTCAAATACTTTAAAGATGCTCAACAATATCTAATCCTTCAATATTCATAAACCATACCCTAATTTTAAAACATATTAGAATAGAATGTTGACGAAACTTTGACCAACTTTGAATTTTTCACTTTGACAGAGTTTAACTGACTCAGACCGTCTTTTTAGCGGTGACCAACTTTTTAAGCGTTTTTTTAGTAAATGGTCAACTTGTCGGACTCAACTTGACTTGTAAAACACTAGGAAAATGAAGAAGTAATTATATCGGTCGTTGATAAAAAAAATTGACTATTTGACTATTAGTTTATACTACATCAAGAAAACAAACCACAAAGCTGCAAGATCTGTCGAAGCATAGTTATAAGCACCATCACTCTTAACAACAATAAGAGGTCTGTTTTTTCCTTCAGTAAAGATGACATCAGCATCATCACTTTTTTCAATCAATCCCTTTTCCTTTAGCAAATTTAAAGTCCCGGGAATGTAAGGCTTATAAAAGCTTTCACCCTGAAACCAAAAAAAGAGAAGTTGTGTACATAACACAAATAATTTCTATACATATCACTACCCTAAGTTTTGTGTGTCCAAAAAATGGTCTAATTCTGTAAATAATTAAATGAACATGTTACCTTTTCCTCCAAGTGGACCCCCAGACGCTGATATACTTTTTCAAATTCGTTTCTGCTTATCTGGCATATTTGTGACCATGGCTTTCGGTACTTTTCCTCGCCCCCCTATAATTAATCCATCATTTCATTTTTACATTTAAAAAGAAAGATATATAAATATATAAACACTATGCTAAAATATGATGAACAAAAATAACATAAATTAAAAGAAATTTTAGCACCTGAAATCGAACTACTGCTTGCTGGGCTCTCTCTTTGAATGGTGGATCTTTATCAAATCTCTTCTTTGATGCTTTATAGAACACCTATTAAAGTACCATTTTAGTGAAATTGTACAATATACTGATTGTAGACCTACTCTAATTACCAACATGCCCCTGTGAACAGTACCGTCCACAGCTATTCCACAGGGGTATTTTGGTCATGTTGCATTTTCCTATTACTGTTTACCTCAAGTTCTCCAATTGCCTGATCACTGGCTTCCCCGTTAGGAAACTTTTCAAATAAGAACTCAATCAACATTCCAAACTGCAAAAGTAACAAATTTAAATTATCCATTTATAAAATAATACATGCAAAAATAAAGCGATAAAACAACTATGGAGTAAAAAAAAAAAAACATATCAATCTTATGTATGTACCGGAGTGCCCCAATCCCCAACATGGTTTCTACGGAGCACATCAACTTTGGAATACTCTAGCATACGGGCTATCGTGTCACCAATGATAGTCGAACGTAAATGACCCACATGCATTTCCTTGGCTATGTTGGGTGACGAAAAGTCAACTACTACCCTTTTGACTGCAAGTTTAGGTGCCCATGTATCTATACCATCCGTTAACATCTTTTGAATACTCTGTATGAATGAAAAAACAAAAAGTCAACAGAAAACTAGGTCAAACTATGAATCAAGGTTGAAAAGCTCGCTACTCGAACCCGAATTTTTAGGGAGTACTCGGCAACTCAAGGAGCACCCGGACATTGACCAAGTTTGACTTTGATCAATTCCAACCGAGTATTGATTGATTTCTGACTAATTCTGACTATTTTAACAAGTAATCCCGATTTTGACCGAACTTTTGCTTGATTTTAGACCGATTTACGAGTAATCCCAAGTTTTGACCGATTTTCCGACTTTTGGTGAAGTTTGACTGACTTTTGACCGTGTTTGGCCGATTTTGACCACGTTTGACTGTAGGTTTCTAATATATAAAAAGCACAAGTACCTTAGCTATCCATTGATTTGATAACCTAATAGATACAAAGCAGCCAGGACCAGCTACAGAGTGTGAATCTATCATGTCACATGGTGGAAGATTTCGTCCGATGGCCTACGTATTCAAAATATAACACAAAACCTTATTATTTGTGTTGATACACTCTGCTTCACATATTTAACATTCATGATTATATAATAAAAAATAAATATAGAATAAAATAATTATACCTCTCCTACATCTTGTGGGCTTTTGAATTCGGTATTGTTGCCTCGCAATCTGGCCCATAAGCTCATGACATTGTTGCTATTACAAAAAAAGTAAACTTTTACATCACTATTCAACATATTGATGCAGCTTGAGCCGACTACAAGGGGGTAAAACTAGTGACAGTAAACAGAATAAAAAAACCCTTATTTTTTAGTAAAAAAAAGTTTTTTTTAGTGTAATTTTTTTTAAAGCCGGACGGGGCGAGCACCGCTTCCGGCAACCACTATCTTCCGCCCCAGCTAAAAGTAGTAAAAAACATAGTGTAATCATCATGCACAAGTAGGAGAATAAACATATATACCATTGATAATCACCGAATTGTTTTTTCGAGCATTTATCAATGACAGGGACAATGTGTGGATCATCAGGGATGGTAATACTCTGTGACTCTTTGAATGCCTTTGTTAATAGTTCTTTAAGGCTCCCTGAATTTTCTTCCTGCATTACAATACCAATATTGGCATAATAATCTTAAGTTCATAAATAAAATTATAATATATGAGTATTTGAGCCTTTATGTGAAATTTTAGAACTTACATTTGCATCATCTGCCATGGTTGATGAGGAATGTGTCTGATGAATATCATTAAATAATTATCACTCACAAGAATCAGACCCCAAAATCAAGAAACTTATAACAAAAAACGATAAACATTAACATACCTTGAGTGATCGAACACAGCAATCGACGTGTTATGGTGTAAACCTTGAGACCGTCTGAAAAAAAAAATACAATAAAATAGCCGCAGGATTAGGGTTTTTAACGGCACCAGATTACTGAGTGATTAAAATTACTTAGCGACCGCCGACCAAGTTATTTATTTATATTTATATTTATTTTAAGTATTTATTTAAATTTAAATATAAATAAATACTCATGGATAGGTGCGGGACAAGGTTGCAAAATTCGATATTCGAAGATTAATCGATCGAGACTTTGAAATGATTAATCGGCAATTCGAAGATTATTCGGATTATACTTTATACATTTAAATATTAAATTTCAAAAATTATATGTGTAAATATAGAAGAACATCATAAACATAAACATAAATTTTAACAAGATTGTCTAAAGTTGTTTATTTTGTTCAAAAACTCTATAATTCTAGTTTAAATTCGTGTTAAAATGTTGATCAATTTGACTTTGACCGACTTTGATTGCCAAATTTGATTTTGACTCATCAATCGACGTTGACCGATTAATTAAACGGATTTTGAAAAATCAGAACGGATTGCTCTTAAAAATGAGTAATCGAGGATTAATCGGCGATTAATCGGGGTTTTCACAACAGTGGGCGCGGAGATAAGGGGGACCGAGGAGTGCTCATCCTCCCCTAAAACCCAAATTTCAATTGTAGTTTATGTTCAGTTAGTTATAAGTCTCCTTTCATCTGAAAGTCTCAAATGCATTATTATATTTAAATAATTGTAAATTAATTGATCCAATTCTCCAAGAGTCATAATTTACAAAAAGCCCATTCAGTTTAAAAATTAGTTTGTTTTACATTATTATTAATTAATTTGTTTATTGAGTAAGTCATCCTCATTTCCAAAACCTGGCTTCGCCTCTGTATTCATGGTTTGATTTCAACAATCATAGTGGTTCGCACTTCGCCACGAAAAAAGTTGGGCGAGGCCTAAAAGCGTATAAAAGACAAATGAGTGACGATTAAAAGCGGATAAATGAAAGTCAGTGGACTAAATTAAAAATTTTCAGGGACAAAATTGAAAATTTCCAAATTTAAATAGAAGGTTGATGAATAGTAAATTCGAACGTACGCGCCTAATCCAAGTCAAACACGTGGTATCCGGCCCAAGTCATTTCTCCTATTGAATATACATAGAATTAGGATAGGTATAGATATAGGTATATGTATGTTTAGTTTCCTTTTTAAAGGTTAACCGATTTTCCAAGTTTGGGTTACTTTGACCGATTTTGACCGAATATTCTCAAGTTGCAGAAACCGAGTACTCGTCGAGTAATTTCGAGTTCTGAACCACTACTTTAAATACATGTTTCAAATATTCAAAACGCATGAGTACCTTAGCTATCAATTGTATTTATAATCGTTAATTCGATCGAAGTCTTTATCAAATTGAGGGATTAATAATCTATGATTATAGGTGTCTTTATCAAACAGTTCAAGTATTTAGCGCTGAGAACACTAGCCAACGTGATGACTTGAACAAATAACTCAATCATACCTCACGCTGACAAAACTAGTCAGTAGTATGTTCCGATGGCTTGAGATTACTTGGACAGACCATGTCTTAATGTCTCTATCCATCATGTAAACTATTTACGAGTAAAGCATACCTATATACGTCAATCTAGGGTTTAACGTAATACTTTACATTCCAATGATGTCTGTTCTAGAATTCAAATACTAAACGAACAATACATTTAGTAAAGTAGAAATATTTGAAAGCCAAAGAGCATAAAGCATTCGTAACTAGTATTGATTAATTCAAATATAGTTGGAATATTAATATTTAATATTAATATTAATAATACATAGTATGAGTGTTTTGTGTGATCTTTTAACGCATCTCAGAATTAATAAAAGGAAGAATACTCAATTTCGAATTGTCTGAAAATGACTTCCTTTATGGTCTTGTTGCATACGATCATCAAGTCGAGGGTTCTGTAACTTTGAAGATCTCATAAACAGCTGAAAAATCAAGATCTCCTAACCCTGTGCTTCTAGCCTTCTTGAATGCCTGCAATAGATGAAAACGTTCAGGAAAATTGCAATAGATGACGCTAAAATGGGATATACCTTTTAGTGTTGGAAACATATGATGAACCAACTGTTAATCAGAGGTGGCAAAATGGTAGGGTCAGATGGGTCAGGTAATGGGTCATAATGCTTTTGGTGAGGACCGAGACAGGTTAAAAAATATTAAATTATGCCCCACACTTTTTGACCCATTCCCTTTTCAGCCAACTCATTTACCTTTGACCCATTATAGATAAAACATAACCCATTTACTTTTCAGCTATATTTTAACCGTGACTCACTAGAGATAAAACTTAACCAAAACGACCCAATTCACAAGTAAATGGGTCAAAATTGCCACACTTGACTCACTCCAGATAAAACATAACCTGAGCGACCCATTCACAAGTAAATGTGTCAAAATTGCCACACTTGACTCACCAGAGATAAAACATAACCTGAATGACCTATTAACAAGTAAATGGGTGAAAATTGCCACACGTATACCTCATTTGCAGCAGCTGCAACTGGCATTGATACAGCATTTTCATCACCAAGTGCAAGAGCCAACCTCATGTCTTTCTGTTGATGTTTTAATGGAAATGCGGGACTGTAATTGTTTTGGATCATTGAAGGGCCTTTCATCTTGAACATAGGATTAGCAATCGCACCAAGATCCTGCAACAAATTTTGCCAAAAATTGTTAATAGAATTTTGATTCTTCTTTTTTATGAATTTAATTATCTAACCATATGTTAGTACTTGAGTATATGTTACTTCTAATGTGGCGACTTGTTTGACGTGTTTCGTCAAGGTTGCCAAAATCACTACTTGGAGAGTACTCAGCCGGGACTTTTAAAGGAGTACTCGGAAAACTCGGGGAGTATCAGATGTTGTTGACCAAGTTTGACTTTGACCATTGACCGATTTTTCCTAGTAATCCGGAGTTTTAACCGAGTACTCCCCGAGTTGAAAAAACTGAGTACTTCCCAAGTAATTAGGAGTATTTTAACACTGTGTTGCCTAATTTAGTTTTAATTTTACCGATTTAGTTAGCTATAGCCCATTTAAATATAGGTGGATCGAAATTGACTTCTATTGTTCAAACCAAACAATTTAAGTATATTTTTGAAATTCCACAAACCTTACTTTGATAACAAGTCAACTTCTTTATTTGTATAGAAGATTATACTATGAAATCAACCCGAACGCCATTAAAGTCGACCTATTTGGTTCTGTACGGTTCAATTTGAGGAAGTCAGTGGTTCGGATTGGTTTAAAATATTGAACCCGAAAAAGATGGTCTGATTTGCTGGTCCTAGCGAAAACAGAACCAAAGTGAACCACTGTACCATACAGCCTAAAATATTGGAGTACTTTAAAACTAATAGAACTTCAAACAAACATTTAAGTTTTTTTTTTTTTTTATCTTACCAAAACATCTAGAAGATTTTTAGGGCTAAGTCCACTTTTATCAGCAAGTACAAGCCCCTCTGAGAAGGCATTCATCATACTGCACAAAACAAACATAAATATAAATATAACTTTTTTTTATATAACAAGTTTAAATGATAATAAACCAATATAACAAAGACACCATGAAAGTATATTTCCATTTCCGTCTTCATTTTGCGAGTCATATCTTCATTTACATTCACATCGTACAACTAAGCAACAAAATTGAACAAGCAGAATTGAAGAAGATGACAAACAAACCAAGACCAAAACTAACAAAATCCCATCTTAAAAATAAAAATAACTCAATAAAAACGTATACCTTCCCATGATCATGTTCACGACAAGTTTCATCTTCGCCCCATTGCCAACCTCACCCAAGAAAAATGACTTCTTTCCCAATATGTCGAATGCAGGAAGAATTTCATCGTACAACCCCTATACACACGCAAAGATAGTAAATGACTAAATAAACATCAACGCATACTAATCTAAAGTTGTCGTCCAAAGAGAGTAGCACGAGTTACGTACCTAATTCGAATGCAAGTATTAATGCCAAAATATTTTTTTTAAAAAAATTACAAATTTGTGAAACTAGAGGTGAAATTTCAGCGCATTTATGTGAAAATGGGTCAAGTTATTTCTAGCAAGATAACGATAAAACTGGAAGAAAGAAAATAGCTACAAGTAATAAGGGTTGCACTATTCAAGATTCATTCATATCATATTCGACTTCTGAAATATCCTAAACTGTCATATAAAAGAATACCACTGTTTTAGTATTAGTGCAGTTTTTTTTTAATTGTGATTATTAAAAAGCATTTAAGTCTTTTATATTACCTTTTCCCCAGCAGCAAGGATTACCAACTGTCCGTCTTCAGCTGGTTTTTTACTACCTGAGACTGGAGCTTCAAGAAAATTACCACCCTTCTCTTTTACCGCCTGCAGATATAAAACTATGCATTAGAGGTGGCAAAATTAGCGGGTTGGGTAATAAATCACAGACAACTTGGGTGAAAATGACTAATTTCTAGAACGGGTCGGATTAGATCAGGCAAGCAACATAGTTTTTTTGTATTTTACAGATAACGGAAGTTAAAAAATGGTTAATTAGAAAGTTGTAGCATTAAGATGATGATGTAACTTTCAAATTAAAGATACATTTTGGTTGACTTTAGTGTACACTGTACCAAATTACCAACACACCCGTTAAGGACAGACTATGGCAAACACAACCCATTTATATCATAAATGGGTTGAAATTGGTGTAACCATTCAAGATGTACCATTAGGGATTAAACGAATAGCAGCAGCAACAACAACAGCAGCAACAACAACAACAACAACAACAACAACAATACCCAATCCCACGGAAGTGGGGTATGGGAGAGGTGGGTGTAGACAATCATTCCTCGTACCCTAGATTAGAAGGAAGTCACTACTCCACCCGCGGGTATAGAACCCGCGACTAGATAAGGTCGTCCCTCCCTCTACTCTAGAGCAAAAGAGATTGCTTCCTAAGGACCTCCGGCCAGAAAATGCTCAAAAAACGAAAAAGAGAGGGCAAATGATACGTACCTGTAAGAGTTATGTGCGCCTAGAAAGATGTAACCATATACAGTAACCATAAAAGATAGCACATATAGCAGTAATACACAACAATAGAGCAAACAGCATGGATAATATAGTGCACATAACCATTTAATTTCAAGTAGACATACAGGCAAACAAAATAAAAAACATATATATATATATATATATATATATATATATATATATATATATATATATATATATATATATATATATATATATACAAGACAGGCCAACATACATACACCAAGAATACATGCACTTAGAAACATAGATACCTATATAGATACAAGCAACTTAAACCCGTTGACATTTTAAGATATAAGAATGCAACTTAAACCTCGCTAATTTTAGAGGAAGTTTCAGCATCAACTGTTGACATGTCAATGTAACCTTTCCCACTGCAAATTTCTTCAAGAATCCCATCTTTATCAAATACAACCTAAAAAGAAATACTACTTAAAATCTGATAAACGCCATTATAGAAGATGTAAGATACCGTGTTTTTGTTGCTTTGCTTCAGCTACAATTGTATTTGTCATAGATAAAAAATGAAACTTTACTATTTGACCGCTAATAATCAAATAGTAAAAGCAGAGTTTTTTATATCCAAACATTAAAAACTGATTATCAAGTAATCACCTTCAAAATGCAAATCCAAACATATAGTATTTCCATAATCAGAATTTCAATATCCGTATATTATATTATATATTATATACAACAACATATTGAGATAATAAACGTAACATAAAGATCAAAGTTTTGAATTGAGTAAAATTTGTACTAACAGAAAGAGCTGCAGGAGGATCTGATAACATCCCGATTGTGTACTTGCATTTCTTGATTACTGCTGCAGGAGTTTTCCCTACTGAGGCGCCATGCTCTTTTAGCTCGTCACACTATCAAATAATATTTAAATAATTACACAAAAAATAAAACATTTCAACCATTAAATATATAATTACACACACTTTAGCTTCCATATTAACAAAACATATTTCATTTTAACCATCAATATAAGAAAAACATTGATCTTAAAATAAAAGTAGAAACTTGAAAGCAGGTATATACAATTAATACCTCTAATTCTCTAAAAATTACAAATTAATATCAATATTCAATTCAATATCAGATTAAAAAAAAACAAACATGGTAATATTGTCAAACTGTATCAAATTCTTAAAAACCCTAAAAATTACATAATCTAATACTAAACCATCAATCTATCTACATCAGATAATCAATAACACAAAAATAACCATACACTAACACATAGAGTATATACATATACATACTATATTTAATTATATATATTTATGCTGTATTATATGTATTGAAAGACAGTACCTTGGAAAGGGTACGGTTCCAGACAGTAACCTTGAATCCATTCTTAAGCAAATTCATAGCCATAGCTTTCCCCATTATTCCCATGCCCAAAAACCCAATTTCCTCCATTTTTTATATTTTTATAAAAATAAAAATCTAATCTTTTTCTTCTTCTCAACTGGGGATATACTGTTCTTCAAAGCCCTTCACTGATATGCCCAAAAATTTCCTTTTTTATAAATATTTTTTATTTTATTTATATAAATCTATATATGGGTAAGCAATAATGGTTTTTTACTCACTCATGGAGCAAACTTTATTTGGAAATAAAATATATTTTGTTTTATCAAATTGTCAGATTGCATTGCTCAGTCATCTTCCACTCATTTTCTTTATAAATCTTTTTTGTTCTTAGTAAATTAATTATTATTGGTCCAGGATTTGTGGGCTTTGTGGTTTTCCCAAAAATTTGGAGTCTGCCTGATATGTTTACACGTATGTTGGTTTACTGGGCTTGGGCTTTTCTGAATTATTGGCTAAAGGTAATTTGTTAAATAAAATAGTTTAAGAAAGCCCATAACCAAAATATTTTCACACAAATGTTCCTTATTATAATTTTTAAAAGGATAAATCATTTTATGTACATAAAATAAAATTATATAATTTACTCTATTTATAGGTAATCATTTTAGATGTTTATAAAAAATGGTGATGATTTGTACACCATTACAATTTATGTGTACATTACTAAACATGCTCGATAATCTTATTATTTTCACTTATTTTCACTTATAATCTGATAGATGGTGCCACGGCTATATTCTTTGCGAGCTTTTTCCTCGTCTATTTTCACTAGAGGTGAATAAGTTCTGCTCAGTTGCGGACAAATGGCAAAATAACTCTTGGTATTGGCTTTGGCGTAGACCTATACGAGGTGGAGCTGAAGCCGATCAATTTTCTTCTTTTATTAACTTATTATCTCAGGTTTCTTGCTCGGAGGAGATTGATAAGTGGTGCTGGTCCCTTACATCTGATCTCACCTTTTCTGTTAGCTCCTTGCGTCATTTCTTGGATACATCGATGGATGTTTCTCGATGCACCTATTGGAATAAGGTGATTCCGTCTAAAGTCCTCATTTTCTATTGGCGTTTGTTACTTAACCGTCTCCCAGACAAAAAGAATCTTAAAGATCGCAACGTTAACTGCACAAATTTTTCTTGCTCCGATTGTGGGTATGTTTTGGAGGACTCGGCTCATATTTTCTTTACTTGTCCGACGGCGGTTCAAGTTTGGAACTTTATTACTTCGTGGACGGGTATTTTGATGCCTAGATGGTATAATGGTTTGGAGCTTAGGAATTGGCTAGCCTCGGCCTCGCCAAACCCGAAATCCTCTCTTATTCTTCATTGCATTTGTTTAGCAGCTCTTTGGTCGATTTGGAGGTTTAGAAACGATGTTGTCTTCAACTCCGGATTGTTCAAGAAAAGTCACATTTTAGATCATATTGTGGTTTCTTCTTTTGATTGGTTATTTTCTAGAGCTAAGGTAGCTAAGATTGATTGGAATGTTTGGCTTCAATTCCCTTTGAACTCTTTGTAATCTTTCTAGCGTCTTGCTAGTTTTTTTTATTAAAATGTCGTTCTAAAAAAAAAGTACAACCATTTTATATAGTACAACCATTCGAAAATCATCTAGTAGTATTTGCATGAATTTTGTTAGTGTAGATATCACTATCCTAAAAAAGCACATTTATTCTAAATAAAATGATGAATTGAAATTCATTTAAATATATTTGGAAATTATCAACGCTTGAAAAAAAAATACAGTATATTCCAAATACTTACTCAATTCATATATTTTCGGATATATATCAAGATTCAATCCTGCTAAGTAATATAGAGTGTGATAAACAGAATAAAAAGAAAATTTTCTAATCAATAACATTATTATTTTTTAACGTCGGTTAGGAGTCACTGACGAGAGTCCGAACACGATGACGTTGTTGGGGTTTAAGATGTTAAACGAAGCGAGAAAACGAAAAAAAAAAAAAAAAAAAACTAGACCTGAAAATCGATCGTGAAAATGGATAATCCGGATTTTCTAAACAGCATCATTGGGGTCATAAAATTACGGTTTGGTTTTACGGTGGGCTCGTGATCGCGAAATTTAGGTCGCGGTCGCGAAGTTCTGTCGTAGCCAGCAAGTTTTTCAGTTTTGAAAACGATTTCATTTTCCCCCTATAAATTGTAACTCATATCTCATTGTATATGTGTGTACCTATGAAAATAATCAATAAAACTCTCTCTGTTTAGCTGTGAAATAAAATAATCATTTAGATTAAACGATTGAATATAACCATGTTAAATTCATGTGTTACTTTAGTTTCTTGCACTTATTTGTTCATTATCTTTGTGTGTTCTTGTTCATTACCTGTTTGTTAGTGATAACTAGGTTATCAAGATCTTGTTAGAGCTCGCTAACTTTCCTAACAGGCGTAACCCACACACTCATCATTTCTCTAGATGAACTATATAACTCTTACTGCTCATCAAGATGAAACTTTCACGACGAATCCATACGAGCATCGCGTGTAGTAAAGTCCTTTCGAATGAGGCTCAAACGTCTGTGACATCTGAAACTCGTGACGTTTCAATACACTAACTATTTAGGTGACTATTGATTTTTTTATTTTTTATTTTTAGCGAAAAACTAAAATTTTCATAACAAAGGAAACTTCAACAAAAATTGAAGCTCCAATAGAACGTACAAGCAAAGTAAATCGAGCTCATAACAACTATAACAAAATCTAACTGAGCTCGCACTTTTTTTTTTCAGCGAAAAAACTAAAACTTTCATAACAAAGGAAACTTCAATAGGTGACTATTGATATATCAACCCAGCAATATTACTACTATATTCTCTTAAATTGGGGTTAGGAAAGAATAACCGAACATGTGACTATGTGAGCAACCTCACATGCATATGTGAGCATTTTAGTCGCTTAGCGTGAACATTAATTAACTTAAAAGAGAATTTTTATGTATGATAATTAATTTATTAATTTAATAATAATAATAATAATAATAATAATAATAATAATAATAACTATATATAATATATAATAATATAATAATAATAATAATAATAATAGTTGTAGTAGTAGTAATAATAATAATAATAATAATAATAATAATAATAATAATAATAATAGTTGTAAATTTGAAATAAAAGTGAGGCTGTAAAGTGTATATTCTTCACATGTTCTTAAACGGAAAAAAAGACCATTCCCTACGTATATACTCTTAAATTAATCTAATTTTCTTAAATTTACTTTTAATTATTTATGTTATTATATTATATTTAATTTATTTTCAGTATCAACCATCAAATATATTCTTCAAACCTTGGTAGAGACACATTTTTAGTGGCAATTAAGTGATCTGGTTGAAAACGTTCGGTAACTCAGTTAAGTCATGTGCATCTAGATAAAAATACTCACGTTTACCGAATAGCATAAACATGTAGAAGAATTCGGGATGAACGAAGATGGTATGAACGGGCTTATCTCGTTAATTTAATTAATGAAGAAATTGAAGGAGAGCGAGGATGAAAATGATGATGAATATTCATCTTCGGATTAGGATTCAGACTCGTACTCGTAGAAGTTTTTGTTTGGGTCTTGGTGCATGTTCGGGAGTAATGTATTTTTTTCGTGTCTCTTTCGTGTTTCGTGTTCGTGTCACGTGTATCGTTCTTTAAATTGCAACGTCATTTTATAAATCGTGATTTTGAGTTTGTCGTGTCTGTTTTGTAGGTTATGTTTTTTGGTGCTCGCGTTATTTTTCTAGCTTCTTGTTGGGGTGTGTGTGTGTGGGTGTGTGTGTGTGTGTGTGTGTGTGAGTATATATATATATATATATATATATATATATATATATATATATATATATATATATATATATATATATATATATATATATAACCCGTAACAAGCTCCGGGTCTTCCTGTGCCTCTGCCGCATTAATATTGAAAACTCTTCCGCGGCCTTGTCCATTCGTGTTCTCCTGGTTCGGGCAATTTCTAACATGCTTCTTTATGTTGCATGTTAGCCGCTTTTTCTAAATCACGAAGTCCAATATTCGGATATATTGAGTCAAAATAATTTCTTAACCCGTTGCGTAAAATAGCATTTGAGTTCCCCGCAATATATGCGTCAATGTGGAAAACCGGGCCACATTATTAGAAATTGCCCGAATATATATATATATATATATATATATATATATATATATATATATATATATATATATATATATATATATATATATATATATATATATATATATATATGTTCAAACGAGAACTACAAAAAAGCGAGAATTGCGTGAACTTTTAATTTACAAAGATTTTTACATGTGAGTAGATTGAATTAACCATAATATTGATGGAGAGTAAATTGAACATAAAGTAGTAAAAAAATTATATTTTACGTATATAATCAAATATATAGTTTCTCGTTCACATGTGCATATTTTTTTGTGATAATGTGAACATTTCATATAATTAATAGTGTAACATGTAATTTATGGTAATGTACATATGTTTTTTTTAATTATATAAGCATTAATTAACATGTGCATGTAATTTGTTGCATTTAAGTGCATAAAAACAATGATATTAAAAATTCTCGCAGTTCTCGGCTTTTTGTGATTTTTGTTTGAACGTTCCCCCTTTGTTTGCCTTTGAAAATAAACATAAACACAAGATATCTTATTCATTTTATATTATAGGGTTCATACTATTATGCTCCGTATTAACTACTGTGTTAATATTATCATAATCACTTGTCACTTGTATGATATTTTTCAAAAGGTATTATTATTATTATTTATTTAAACTATTTTGTAAAGTTATAAGCTAACAGCATTAATTATTTAAGTTTTGTTAACTTTATTAGTCAAATACAATAGTGATATTTTATCGCATTGCATCAAATTCCATAGGCTGTGCAAGTTCAGTTGATTTAGAGCGATAATCACGCCACACGTTAAATTAAAAATGTATATACATATACCGTATGATATTTTTCTATTATTTTGTTGATAATAATAATAATAATCATAATTAAAATTAAATTCAGTGTTTAAGTTTCTTTAATTAAAGTATTTATCTATAAAAAAAAAACACTTTCTTCATGGCCTCGTGTTTGTTTGTTGTATTTTGTTTCTAGTCTATCTTATTTATAACTTCTTGAGTTTTTCTAAGAATAGCTCTATGGGCTACACTTAAGCCGTTAAGACATGCATCACATCGTTGTAAATAGTTAAAAACTACCCCTAACTTGTTAATAACTATTTCTCTACACTTTTTGTACTAGTATTCATGCACGCAATCTTTTCTTAAGCATAGTCCTTAAGTTATGTTTAGAAAAACTCTTATAACTTATCTAGAATTTTTTATAAATTTCTTTTTTTTCTAAAAACAACACTGTTCTAAAAATCAAATTAAACACGCTTTATGAAAAGCTAATGGAAGTACTCCGTATAGATAGTGTTATAGTTCTGGTACTACTTAAATGTCTATTATAAAGGGACATTAATCGGGGAATATAAACATGGTAACCTCATGCTGTTTTTACAATAACCCTTTCGAGTCCAATGCCAATATCCATTTATCTTCGTTATTGTTGAGACACGAGAAAGTTCAACAAAGATGTTAGTTCGGCAAAATCAGCATGAGTATGTCAAGTTGGCGTGCGTCTCCAGCTCTAAGAAGAGGCTACCAATGCGGTTCGAGTTATACAAGTGTGGTATAGATCTTAACTCGTTGTCAGGTTTTTTTTTTTATGATGAGGTCAAAACTGTTGAGCATCTTCTCTTGTTTTGCAAAAAAAAAAAAAAAAAAAGAAAAAACTATGGAATTATGGGAGAAGGTACACAAATGGTGCGGTTTATGTATTGTTAGTAACCTTAGTTTGAACGTTTTTTGTGTGTGGTAAAAACAGTTGTAAAGTTGAGTAAAGGATATCAATTATGGCAAGCAATTGAGTGGGTTTGTGGATACGTATACGTGATATGGAAGAACATAAATGTAAAAGTTTCCGAGAACAAAAAATTAGACCACTCCGATTATGCCAAATGAAGTCCAAATCAAGAGTTTTGACTGGATCAAATCACACAAAGATATCAGGCTTGGATTGAAACCATTGGTTGTTGCAACTATGGATGGCAATGAATGTTCCATTCATGAATATCCACCGATGCGATTCATTTATAGTGGATATGGATTATCTAAATAGACGAATAATTGGTATAGATATAGATATCGATATGGATATGGATGTAGATGATCTAAATATTTTGTAAATCGGATATGGATGACAATTTATCATCTCTATATATATCCATTATCACCCGAAATACATTTATACATACATATATACGTACTAAAATATATGCATATACATCTACATATTGATATACATGTACATATATAAACCTATAAATTTTAAAGTTATTAGCGAAAATATGGGTTATAAAGTTATAGTTATTAAATTAATACTATTAATATTAAACGTTACACATTTAAATTGATGTAAACATATATTTACTTATATTGTAACTTTTTTTGGTCAACTAAAGTCACACTCTGCGACAAATTACAATCAAAACATGTGTAATAAATAAAAAATATTAATATAATACATTTACATTTGTTTTAATGTATATTTAAAACATTATTTTGGTTCGATTGTTGGCTGCCTCGGGGGCCATTAAAAACAGATTTTGCAGATTATTTCACTTAGAGTCCATTCCACAGGTCTGAGTCAGTGATAGATTGGGCTGAAACGGGTCAATGTGTACGGGTCAATGTGTGCAAGTTCGTGGTGCTGGTTTAGGTCCCCAACTGGCAGGTCCTATGATGAATTGGTGGAGCTGTGCGAGGTAATAAAAGCAGTTCAAATCTCTCCCGAACGTTGTGATTCGTGGCGATGGTCTTTAAGTAGCAGAGGCATGTACGAAACCAATGTCATGTCCGAAGCTATAAACTCAAAGATCCTCGTTGCGGGTTCCAACAGTATTGAAACTTTGAAGAATAATTTAGTTCCGAAGAAGGTTGAAGTTATCATATGGAGAGCTAAAAAGAACAGATTAGCCGTTTTGCCCGAGCTTGATAAATGGAGTATCGACCTCAACTCCATTTGATGCCCTATTTGTGACGATGATATCGAGTTGGTGGATCATACACTTCTCTTTTCTAAGCAAGCGTGTAACATTTGGTCCAAAGTTTTCGAATGGTAGGATTTAAATGTTTCATCAAGTCTTAGTGTTGCCGAGATATTTGGGGAGGGCTCTTTAGGTACTATGACGGAATTGTTTGCGAAGATTTGTCAAGCGGTTAAATGGGTGTGCGGATATCTTATTTGGAAAAACCGTAATCAAAAGGTTTTCAAGAACAAATGTTGGAATACTCCGGTCGCCCTAAACGAGATAAAAGTTACAAGCTATGATTGGATCGCGAAAAGGTGCTAGTCAAAAACCTTGGATTGGCATTGGCGGCTTCATTCTCCACATGAATTTGTTATTGCATACTGTGCTAATCTAGATAGGTTACTACCTTACGTCCTAATGTTTAGTATATTTTTGTGTATTGTGATTATAGTCATTTCGTGATTCTGAGGAGCTACTGCTTGTTTTGTTGCATGCCCTTAGCCTTGTAAATCCTTTGTGGATTAATAATATTGCCTTTCAAAAAAATATATTTAATTTTCAAAATCGTCGTTATATTACACCCTCCATCCCAAATTTATTATCATATTTTAACTTTGGATGTCTTTTTCTTCTAACTTCGACTTTAAATATTTTTGTATTATATATTTTTTGATTAAATTTATGTCAATGGATTAGTTTTTGAATATATTTTTAATGATATAACGTTATCAAGTATTACTCCCTCCATCTCAAAATAACTGTCCTGTTAGACTTTTCAAATTTATTAAGTTTTGACTTTAAATACTTGTTGGTTTTTGCTATAGAATATGTGATGAAATTTATATGAATAGATTGATTTCATTTGGTATAACTTTCATTCGATATTATATAACACATAGAAATATATTTAAAGTCAAAGTTGAAGGAAAAAGACTTAAAAAGTCAAACCAGTACAATTATTTTGAGACGGAATGAATATATAACAACATAAAAAGTAAGTTAAAGTCAAAGTTGTGAATAGAAAAACTCTAAAGTTAACACAAAACAATAAATTTTGGACGGAGGTGGTAATATTTTATAGAATATCTAGTGAATATTATTAACATGTTTTATCCATTTGGATATGAACATGAATGGATGAAATGAACGCATATGAATAAACAAAAACTAAATAGATATAGATTTAATCAATGTTATTGCTAAGTCGAGTAGTGTACTGCATTATTGACTGAACTAGTGCGCAATGCCCGTGCGTTGCACGTAGTGGAATACGTTTGTTGTATGTACCATGTATTGCAAGTCTTGTTACACATTACAATATTATGTTATTCATGCGAACTGATATAAGATATAGATGAGATTTGAGATTACATAAGAAGGTTTTGTAGTATCGTCATGAGGTTGGGGATATTAATGAAGAGGCCAAGACTCTCCATGTCACCAAACTACTACTAACCATATTCAAAACTCTTACTCCATACTAAATTATTAGACTTTGTATTAGGCTCGTTCCGTGCACGTATTGTCCCACACTTCAATATTTTGATATTCATGTTCTCACTTATTAAACAATAAATATGTTAAATCCTTAGGTTGCATATTAAAGTTTGCGTATTCATGTTAGTTTTTAAGACTCTATATTTTGATTGTGTTCGATTGTTGAGACGAATTGATTGAAATGAAAAGATGTTTTTAAAAACCTAATTTGATAGTAATATAAGATATTGTTTAACATCTATTCATTTTCTTTCACTCATAATATTTTATAAATAAAACATAATACATAATACATAAATACTAATAACAACAATATAATGGAATGTCTATAACAACGTAAAAGAGACACAAAATTAAGCATGCTCATATACAATTTAAAAATTGAACACAAGTTAAAAATACTACTATATATGAACTTTAAGTAACAATCTACGAAGATAAAACTTACATTAGAAGGAAACGATACGATGAACACCAATAACATAACACTTAAATAAAGTGTTATCATAACATAGATTTAACGTTAAGGTGATGGATGGATATTATATTCGAGTAAAGACAAATCATCTTATTAAAATGATGACGGCGATGGAGATGAAATAGGAGTATCTGTAAAACTATTTATTATATAATTTTTGAAGTATGAGTAATGTTGAAATGAAAAATGGGTAAAGCGTAAATGGAAAATCTTATTTATAGGCAACATTGTATCAACTTAATTAGCTATTTAATATCGAAAAAATGAGTGATTGAGACATATTTATTTATAAGCTAATTAAAAGGGTTAAAACCTATCTATTTAATATACAGAAAGTGAAAGGATTGAAACTTATATATATATATATATATATATATATATATATATATATATATATATATATATATATATATATATATATATATTAGAAAAATAAATAGATTAAAACAATTATAAGTTAATTTTATTATTATGTTATTATGACAAAAATTATGATTATATAGACCACATTCATTAGTTAACATTCGTTTTCAAAAGATCATATTTTTAATCATGAAATCGTTAATAAATCAATCATTTTTACCATTTAAAAAAATATCTACAATAATATTTATTAATATAATATTTTTACCTTTTAGTTTTGATAATGCTAAAAACGAACATATATTTCATAGCATTATTCCTCAAGAAAGACAAGCTTTTAGTTGCAATTGTTCTATTTACAAGTGATATTCGTTTAAATAATAAAAGGTGAAGACAAAAGACAGATTCGATGAATTGAAGACGCAAACGACCAAAAAGCTCAAAAGTACAAAATACAATCCAAGAGGTTCCAATTATTGATAAGAAACGTCTCGAAATTACAAGAGTACAAGATTCAAAACGCAAAGTACAAGATATTAAATTGTACGCAAGGACGTTCGAAAATCCGGAACCGGGACCAGAGTCAACTCTCAACGCTCGACGCAACGGACTAAAAATTACAAGTCAACTATGCACATAAATATAATATAATATTTAAATAATTCTTATAATTATTTAATATATTATATTTATTTATAAAACCGTCGGCAGAAGAAAACAACCAAATATGAGCCTCCCCAGCTGGCCATGCGATCGCATGGCCTGGAAGGCATAAATCCATGCGATCGCATGAGCCCCAGTTCCAGCCCACATGCCTATAAAAATCGAGCTTTGGTGGCACCACAAAATCCATCTATCTTTCTCTTCTCCATTCATACGTAATATTTATATTTTAATTTTAATTTTAATTATAATTCTAATAATAAGGGTATGTTAGCGAATGTTGTAAGGGTGTAAGTCGAAATTCTGTCCGTGTAACGCTACGCTATTTTTAATGATTGTAAGTTATGTTCAACCTTTTTAATTTAATGTCTCGTAGCTAAGTTATTATTATGCTTATTTAATCCGAAGTAATCATGATGTTGGGCTAATTACTAAAATTGGGTAATTGGGCTTTGTACCATAATTGGGGTTTGGACAAAAGAACGACACTTGTGGAAATTAGACTATGGGCTATTAATGGGCTTTATATTTGTTTAACTAAATGATAGTTTGTTAATGTTAATATAAAGATTTACAATTGGGCGTCCCTATAAATTACCATATACACTCGATTGGACACGATGGGCGGGGTATTTATATGTACGAATAATCGTTCATTTAACCGGACACGGGAATGGATTAATAGCCACTAGAATAATTAAAACAGGGGTGAAATTATGTACAAGGACACTTGGTATAATTGATAACAAAATATTAAAACCTTGGGTTACACTCAGTCGACATCCTGGTGTAATTATTAAACAAAGTATTAAAATCTTGTTACAGTTTAAGTCCCCAATTAGTTGAAATATTTAACTTCGGGTATAAGGATAATTTGACGAGGACACTCGCACTTTATATTTATGACTGATGGACTGTTATGGACAAAAACCAGACGGACGTATTAAATAATCCAGGACAAAGGACAATTAACCCATGGGCATAAAACTAAAATCAACACGTCAAACATCATGATTACGGAAGTTTAAATAAGCATAATTCTTTTATTTCATATTTAATTTCCTTTATTTTATATTTAATTGCACTTCTAATTATCGCATTTTTATTTATCGTTATTGTATTTAATTGCACTTTTAATTATCGTACTTTTTAATTATCGCAAGTTTATTTTATCGCACTTTTATTATTCGCAATTTCATTATCGTTATTTACTTTACGCTTTAATTTAAGTCTTGTATTTATTTTTAATATTTTACATTTGGTTTTAACTGTGACTAAAGTTTTAAAATCGACAAACCGGTCATTAAACGGTAAAAACCCCCCTTTATAATAATAATATTATTTGTATATATATTTGTATTTTTATAAAAGTAAACTAATATAGCGTTAAGCTTTGTTTAAAGATTTTCCCTGTGGAACGAACCGGACTTACTAAAAACTACACTACTGTACGATTAGGTACACTGCCTATAAGTGTTGTAGCAAGGTTTAAGTATATCCATTCTCTAAATAAATAAATATCTTGTGTAAAATTGTATCGTATTTAACAGTATTTCCTGCTAAAATATAATAGTATTATATATACACCTCGCGAAACATCAAGTTATTTTTGGCGCCGCTGCCGGGGATCTCTTAAACGCCGGAAGCGCAACGCTAATATAAAAAAAAATAAAAAATTTTAGTTTACTTTTATTAAAATTCGTTTTTATAAAAATACGTTTTAAATATTCGAAAATATAAAAAAGAAAAACAAAAATATAAATATTTTTTTTACAGTTTGGTAAATATTTAAGTTTTATAAAGTTTCTTTATTTCTATTTTTTTTTATTTTGTAAAAATATAAGTTTTATTTAATTAATAAATATATTTTATATTTTACAGCAAAAACAGAAAAAAAAAAAATTATTAATTCGACCTGTACTGTAGTAGCCCACTCTGTGGCCCGAAACCCTAGCCCATGCGATCGCATGGCTGGGAAACTGAGGACTCATGCGATCGCATGAGCCCATCTGACACGCCAGACTGCAGCCTGCATTAATTACGGATAATAATTATTATTATTATATTTAAACCCTAATTAGGGTTATATATAATATATATTAATTTAGTTTTTATTATTAATTTGTATTTTTAGTTTAATTAGTTTATTTAAATTGTAAAATTAATAGTTTTAATAAATAAATAATATAAAAATAATATTTTTATAAAAATTGTACTTTTTACAACTTTTTATATATTTTTATATTTTTTCCATTTTTAATCGTTTTAGCGTAACTTTTGTATTTTTCGCTCATATTTAGTTTTAATTCATAGTCTTTGCCATAGTTATTTTTACTTCTAGAATTTTAGGCTTTGCCGTAGAATTCCTTAAGTGCTTTTTCTTTAGACTAAGATTTAAGTGCTTTAGAATTTTGCGACGCAGTTTTTAGATTTTAGTACCTTTTTAAGTTATTTCCATTTGGGATTTAGTTTTTCCTGTAAGCTTTAATATTTTTAGACGACTTTTTCCTATGTATCAATTATCATTCCAATTAGTAATCTCAATTTGCGATTATAATTTTAAGTTAGTTGTAGTAATAAGGTTAGGTTAGTCAAGTGTTTTAAGTTTTATAAGTTTCTTTTATTTTTCCGTCACCTTTTATTTTTCAACCATTTTTCTTTTTCGACCTTTTTCGACACGCTCTTTTTCTTTCTTATTTCTCGCTATTCTAGTTTTAGGACATAGATTTTTATTCTACTTCTTATCTAAATTTCTTAAAATTACGAAAATTTATTTTAAGTGGTTAAATTGATAGACATCAAAATTTTCTGGTTCGTAGTAATAGTTGGATTTGTACGTGGACCGGGTTATTGGAGCCAAACAGTCCTCAATTATATTGAGACCAAACGAATCCTGCCCCTCTGCTGCATCTTTTGGCTATTCGAAACGTGGGCAAAATCAGAAAAGTCTATTGATTGGATAACTTATTATAATTTTTCTTTCCTTTTAAAAACTAATAGGATATTCAGTGAATGCACCGAGTAAGACGTTCACCACCTTTTGTACGTTCACCACCTGTAACTAGATCAAGACATTTAGCAAATATTACTGCCGTTGATTTTTCTTTAGAATCATCATCCGGTCGACCAAGTACTTCAGTTCAAATTTCCGATAATCCATTTTTTGAACCCGACCTCACAATTGAGAATCCGGAGAATATTCAGGAACGGTTCGTAGATCCTGAACCACTAAACTTTCCTCCGAAACCACCAATCATTCAAACAGAGATTGTTGAGGAACGAACCATTAAATCAGAATCCTCTAGTGATTCCGATTTAACAAATTCAATTATGGAGAATCTGGAACCTTTAAGTATGGAAGACCGAATGAGAGCTAAACGCACTGGCCAAGGTCACGCAATTACTCATCCAGACATTAATGCGCCAGATTATGAAATCAAAGGACAAATTATACACATGGTGACTAATCAATGCCAATTTAGTGGTGCGCCGAAGGAAGATCCAAATGAACATCTACGTACCTTTAATAGGATCTGCACACTATTTAAAATCCGAGAAGTGGAGGATGAACAGATATATCTCATGTTATTTCCCTGGACTTTAAAGGGAGAAGCTAAAGATTGGTTGGAATCGTTACCTGAAGGGGCGATCGATGGGATGTTTTAGTTGAAAAATTTCTTAAACAATTCTTTCCTGCATCTAAAGCCGTAAGACTTCAAGCAGAAATTGTTACGTTCACACAGAAACCAAATGAAACTCTATATGAGGCGTGGACTAGATATGGAAAGTTATTAAGAGGATGTCCGCAACATGGTTTAGACACCTGTCAAATAGTACAAATATTCTACCAAGGATGCGACATCACTACAAGAAAAGACATAGATATAGCAGCTGGTGGTTCTATTATGAAGAAAACCGAAACTGATGCTTACAAAATTATTGATAACACTGCTTCCCACTCACATGAGTGGCACCAAGAAAAAGATATCGTTAGATCATCTAAAGCAGCTAGAGCCGATTCTAGCCATGACTTAGATTCCATTTCCGCAAAGATAGATGCTGTCGAGAGACGAATGAAAAAGATGACTAAGGATATACACTCAATACGAATTAGTTGTGAGCAGTGTGGAGGACCACATTTGACAAAAGATTGTCTCAGTATTGAATTAACAATGGAACAAAGAGAGAATATTTCATACATAAACCAAAGGCCTGGAAATAATTATCAGAATAATTATCAACCACCAAGACCGATTTACAATCAAAACCAGAATTATAACCGAAATATTCCATACAACAACCAACAAGGTCCTAGCAATCAACAAGTATCCAATAATACTTACAATCAGCAAAGACCTAATTTTCAAAACAAACCACCACAACAAACCGATGATAAAAAGCCGAATTTAGAAGATATGATGTCGAAGCTAGTTGAAACTCAAACGCAGTTTTTCACATCTCAGAAACAAACTAATGAACAAAATGCTCAAGCATTTAGAAATCAACAAGCTTCTATTCAAAATCTGGAACAAGAAGTAAGTAACCTAGCAAGGTTAATAGGTGAAAGAAAACCGGGAAGTCTACCTAGTGATACAAATGCTAACCCCCGAAATGAAACAGCTAAAGCTATTACCACAAGAAGTGGTACAACACTTAAACCACCTGAAATACCTGTAACTTCTAATGAAGCTATTCCTACTCCACAAGAACCATAACCTGAACAAGATAAGGAAACAGAACCGGTAGTTGAAAAGGTTAATGAAGATAACACAGTTAAGGCTAAACCTTATGTTTAACCATACCAACCACCACTTCCTTACCCGAGTAAAATGAAGAAAGAGAAACTTGAAGCCGAGCAATCTAAATTCTTGGATATGTTTAAACAGATAAATGTAAATCTTCCTTTTATTGATGTGATTTCAGGAATGCCTAGATATGCTAAATTCTTGAAAGATCTAATCTCAAATAGAAAGAAAATGGAAGAACTCTCGGCTGTTACTATGAATGCTAATTGTTCAGCAGTACTGTTGAATAAGATACCAGAAAAACTATCCGATCCAGGAAGTTTCACAATTCCATGTTTTCTGGATAGTCTTAGTTCAATAGAAGCATTGACAGACTTAGGTGCTAGTATAAATCTAATGCCGTATTCACTATACGCTAAACTAGACCTTGGAGAATTGAAACCAACCAGAATAAGCATACAACTAGCCGATAGATTAATAAAATATCCTAGAGGGATAATGGAGAACATGCTAGTTAAAGTTGGTACTCTAGTATTTCCAGTAGATTTTGTTGTTCTGGATATGGAAGAAGATTCTCAAGTTCCTCTCATATTAGGAAGACCATTCTTAAACACGGCTAAAGCAATGATAGACGTGTTCGGTAAGAAACTGACCCTAAGTATAGAGGATGAGAGTGTTACCTTTTCAGTTGATAGAGCAATGCAACAACCACAATCTGCAGATGATACATGTTATTATATTCAAACTATAGATGCACATGCAGAATTATTAGAAGAATTTCCAGAATTACAAGGAACAGGAGAATGTTCTTTAGGAGAAGGTAATGAACCAATTGATGAAGTTGAAATGTTAGCTACACTTATAGCTAATGGATATGAACCAATAACAGAAGAAATTCAAATGCTAAAAGAAGAAGACAGATATCGATACAAATCATCGATAGAAGAACCTCCGAAATTAGAGTTAAAGCCACTTCCAAACCATTTGGAATACGCTTATTTACATGGTGAATCTGAATTACCTGTAATAATATCGTCTTCTCTTACTGAAAATGAGAAATCACAACTCATTTCTGTGTTGAAAGCTCATAAACCAGCCATTGCATGGAAGATTTATGATATTAAAGGAATAAGTCCTTCGTATTGCACACATAAAATCCTTATGGAAGAAGGTCATAAAACGTATGTGCAACGCCAACGAAGACTAAATCCTAATATGCAAGATGTAGTTAAGAAAGAGATTATTAAACTGCTAGATGCAGGTCTAATTTATCCAATCTCTGATAGTCCATGGGTAAGCCCAGTTCAATGCGTACCTAAGAAGGGTGGCATGACTGTCATTACAAATGAGAAAAATGAGCTTATTCCTACTAGGACTGTAACAGGATGGCGTGTATGTATTGATTATAGAAAATTAAATGACGCCACCAGAAAAGATCACTTTCCCTTACCTTTCATTGATCAAATGTTGGAAAGATTAGCCGGAAATAGTTACTATTGTTTTCTAGATGGATTTTCCGGATATTTTCAAATTCCAATAGCACCCGAAGACCAAGAGAAAACCACATTCACGTGCCCTTATGGTACTTTTGCTTATAAACGCATGCCATTTGGACTTTGTAACGCCCCTGCAACCTTTCAAAGGTGCATGATGGCAATTTTTCACGACATGATAGAAGAATGCATGGAAGTTTTCATGGATGACTTTTCAGTCTTCGGTGATACATTTGAATCATGTCTAGTTAATCTTGAACGAATGCTTATTAGATGCGAACAATCAAATCTAGTACTTAATTGGGAGAAATGCCATTTTATGGTTAAAGAAGGCATCGTTCTTGGACATAAAATTTTAAAAGAAGGAATTGAAGTGGATAGAGCTAAAGTAGATGTAATTGCTAAACTTCCACATCCCACCAATGTTAGAGGAGTTAGGAGTTTTCTAGGGCATGCCGGTTTTTACCGACGTTTCATAAAAGATTTTTCTAAAATTGCCACTCCTATGAATAAACTCCTAGAAAAGGATGCTCCATTCATCTTTTCAGATGAGTGTATCAAATCTTTTAATATTCTTAAAGAGAAACTCACTAATGCGCCGATCATGATAACACCAAATTGGAATCTACCATTTGAACTAATGTGTGATGCAAGTGATTTTGCAATGGGAGCCGTTTTAGGACAAATGATTGAAAAACGATTTCAACCTATATATTATGCTAGTAAGACGTTACAAGGAGCACAAACGAACTATACAACTACTGAAAAAGAACTCCTTGCTATTGTCTTTGCTTTTGACAAATTTCGATCATATCTCGTTCTAGCAAAAATGGTGGTTTATACCGACCATTCTGCTCTTAGATACCTATTTTCAAAACAAGATGCTAAACCAAGATTAATCCGTTAGATCTTACTCTTACAAGAATTTGATATTGAAATCCGAGATAAAAGAGGAGCAGAAAATCTCGTCGCTGATCATCTTTCTCGTCTTGAAAATCCCGAATTAGAAGTTCTAAATGAATCGGCCATACAAGACAACTTTCCTGATGAATATCTATTGAAGATAGATTATAAAGAAATTCCATGGTTTGCAGACTATGCAAACTACTTAGTTTGTGGATTTCTTGAAAAAGGATTATCGTACCAAAGACGAAAGAAATTCTTCAGTGATATAAACCACTATTTTTGGGAAGATCCACATCTGTTTAAAAGTTGTCCCGATGGAATAATACGCCGATGTGTATTTGGAGATGAAGCTAGTAAAATATTAAACCATTGTCACATAGGACCAACAGGAGGGCATTATGGGCCTCAACTAACAGCAAGAAAAGTTTATGATGCTAGATTCTATTGGCCTACAATTTACAAAGACGCACACCTTCTTTGCAAATCCTGTGATACATGTCAAAGGGCCAGAAAAATAAGTCAACGTGATGAAATGCCACAAAATGTCATCCAAGTATGTGAAGTATTTGACATTTGGGGTATTGACTTTATGGGTCCATTTCCAAAATCTCATAATAATCTATATATACTCGTAACCATTGATTATGTATCTAAATGGGCGGAAGCACAAGCTCTCCCAACTAACGATGCACGAGTTGTAGTCAACTTTTTAAAACGTCTTTTTGCAAGGTTTGGAACACCGAAAGCTTTAATAAGTGATCGGGGTACTCATTTCTGTAATAATCAACTTGAGAAAGTTCTTAAAAGATATGGAGTAACTCATAAAATCTCCACCGCATATCATCCACAAACAAGTGGACAAGTTGAAAATACCAACCGAGCTTTAAAACGTATTCTAGAGAAAACCGTAGGATCAAATCTGAAGGAATGGTCCATTAAATTGGAGGATGCACTCTGGGCTTTTAGAACAGCCTACAAAACTCCAATTGGAACCACACCTTTTAGACTTGTTTATGGAAAAGCATGTCATCTTCCAGTAGAAATTGAACACAAAGCATTTTGGGCTTTGAAGACATGTAATCTTGATTTACATGAAGCCGGACGTCTACGATTAAGTCAACTAAATGAATTAGAAGAATTAAGACATGAAGCATATGAAAATTCGTTAATCTATAAAGAAAGAACGAAGAAATGGCATGATAAAAGAATCAGAAGTTCAAAAGAATTTAAGGAAGGAGACAGAGTTCTTCTTTTCAATTCACGATTCAAGCTATTTCCTGGAAAATTGAAATCAAGATGGTCTGGACCATTCATAGTTAAAAGAGTTTTCCCATACGGAGCGATAGAATTAATAAATTCAAATGGGATTGAATTTAAAGTCAATGGTCACAGAGTTAAACACTACATAGATAGTCCGATGGAAGTCGACAACGAAGTTAATCACAATTTCGACACCACAGCTAACTAAGTGTGGGGAGAATCAAGGGGTTTATGTATTTTTGTTAGAGTTAGATTGTCTGTTTTCGTGTAGTTCTCGAAAATGGAACCCGAATGGTCTTTCCCTAGCAGACCCTAAAGAACTAGTCTTCTTCCCCCATTCTGAATTTTTATTTATTTTAGGAAATGAAGACTGCCTGTGAACTAAACCATGGTCTAATGCTACACGCTTTGATCACTAAACGTAATAATGACACACTTCCGAGTGAAATAGTATCAGTAATCAGAGAAAGAATGGACGGAGTTAGAAAAGAATCCAGATGCGAAGATAATAAGTTACAATTTGGTAAAGGAAAATCAAAATCTGCAGCGAAAAGAAGAGCACGACACCTAGAAAGATGTCACAAATGCGGAAAATGGTCACATGGAGGTAAATGTTCAAATAATCAAACCTATTCAAACACCGAATTTGTTACTTTATGCAGAGACGGACCGTTCATATGTTTAGAAGAAAAGACACTGAATGCTCGAGGTTACGCCTATGTAGCTATGGAAAACCAATTAAACCGACTATGTTATGAATGGGATAGATCATATAACTAAGAAATCTATTTCACAGGTATGTTTGTACAGTTTTTATTTTATTTTTTTTTTATTTTTAACCTTTTGATAATAAACGCTAATTTGTTCGCTATAAAGTATTAAATTGGTATTGAATAAAATTAGGTTTGGCGACCGAAATTATTGATATCATTCAAAAATTTATTACATCACTGCGAAATTTAACGTTTATTCTTAAGGTATAAATATCTTTAATCAATCAACCCAAAATATTTCAAAAATTCGTCATGAGTTAAATTAGGTCTTGGAACCGAAATTACTTTACCGAAAAGAGGGGCGTATATTTTTGATAATATTTGATTGATTAAAGTGGGATAAAAAGCCAAAAAGATTTTTAATTTTATTTTTACCATGTTTTTAAAATTAATATATAAATCTTAAATTAATATTGTAAACTTTGTAAAATCAATATATTTAAAATTGTAAATATTTGAAAAATTAATATAAGTTTGGTGTGAATTTTTAATTTTTAAAATATGAATTTTTAATTTTATGCATTTCAAATTTTAAGTTTGGTGTGAATTTTTAATTTTTAAAATATGAATTTTTAATTTTATGCATTTCAAATTTTAAGTTTGGTGTGAATTTTTAATATTAATTTTGAATTTTATATTTAAGTTGTGTGAATTTAAAAACAAAAATTTACTTTATCTCATTAAGTTAAAAATATGATTTTTAAAATCGTCGTAAGTTGAAGACTAGGTCTTTGAACCGAAATTGCTTTACCCGAGGGAGGGACTAGAACTTTTATTATCATTATTTTTAATCTTATTGAATTAAAGTATGCCAAAAACATTAAAAAAACCCAAAAATCTTTACTTTTAAAAACCGCGCTTTGATTTGACAAATTTTAAAATTTTGTCGAGGGACAGACTAGGACAACGATCCGAAACGCCCTCGCTCCTAAAGGAAACCAAATTTTTAAAATTTAATTAATTATAAGTTTTATAAAGTACAACCTTTTAAAAAAAAAAAAAAATCAGAAATCACTGTAGCCGGCACCCCATGCGATCGCACGGGGTTTGCACTTGGAACCCATGCGATCGCATGGGGACCAAATGCAGGCCTGATAAATACAGCAGCCTGTTCTGTCTTCCTCACCACAACACACACACATTCACGAAACTCACCCAAAAATTCACCAATTTTCGCCATTTTTCCACCGTAATTCGTCATTTTTCTTGCTCTAATCATGCCTAGATTCTCATTCTTCAGCAAATTGGTAAAAATTACACCCCTAAACTCTATAAATTCCTAGTTTTTGTGATAATTACCAATTTTTTACCTAATGCAATTTTGTTAATTTCTAGTGTAATTAGTGTTAAATTGTTAGTATTTTATGCATGTATAACTGATGTTATGCGAGGTGTATACGAAATAGTTTATATTTTACTAGGAAAAACTATTAAATACGATACAATTTTACACAAGATATTTATTTATTTATAGAATGGATATACTTAAACCTTGCTACAACACTTATAGGCAGTGTACCTAATCGTACAGTAGTGTAGTTTTTAGTAAGTCCGGTTCGTTCCACAGGGAAATCTTTAAACAAAGCTCAACGCTATATTAGTTTACTTTTATAAAAATACAAACATATATATAAGTAATATTATTATTATAAAGGGGGTTTTTACCGTTTAATGACCGGTTTGTCAATTTTAAGACTTTAGTCGCAGTTAAAACCTAATGTAAAATATAAAATAAATACAAGACTTAAATTAAAGCGTAAAGTAAATAACGATAATGAAATTGCGAATAATAAAAGTGCGATAAAATAAACTTGCGATAATTAAAAAGTACGATAATTAAAAGTGCGATTAAATAACAATAAATAAAAGTGCGATAATTAGAAGTGCAATTAAATATAAAATAAAGGAAATTAAATATGAAATAAAAGAATTATGCTTATTTAAACTTCCGTAATCATGATGTTTGACGTGTTGATTTTAGTTTTATGCCCATGGGTTAATTGTCCTTTGTCCTGGATTATTTAATATGTCCGTCTGGTTTTTGTCCATAACAGTCCATCAGTCATAAATATAAAGTGCGAGTGTCCTCGTCAAATTATTATTATACCCGAAGTTAAATATTCCAACTAATTGGGGATTCGAATTGTAACAAGGTTTTAATACTTTGTTTAATGAATACACCAGGTTATCGACTGCGTGTAAACCAAGGTTTTACTACTTTGTTAACAATTACACCAATTACCCTTGAATGTAATTTCACCCCTGTTTTAATTATTCTAGTGGCTATTAATCCATTCCCGTGTCCGGTTAAATGAACGATTATTCGTACATATAAATACCCCGCCCATCGTGTCCGATTGAGTGTATATGGTAATTTATAGGGACGCCCAATTGTAAATCTTTATATTAACATTAACAAACTATCATTTAGTTAAACAAATATAAAGCCCATTAATAGCCCATAGTCTAATTTCCACAAGTGTCGTTCTTTTGTCCAAACCCCAATTATGGTACAAAGCCCAATTACCCAATTTTAGTAATTAGCCCAACATCATGATTACTTCGTTTTAAATAAGCATAATAATAACTTAGCTACGAGACATTAATATAAAAAGGTTGAACATAACTTACAATGATTAAAAATAGCGTAGCGTTACACGGACAGAATTTCGACTTACACCCTTACAATATTCGCTAACATACCCTTATTATTAGAATTATAATTAAAATTAAAATTAAAATATAAATTATATATATATATATCGTATATATGAGAGAAGAGAGAAATAGATTATGAATTGCGATCAGAATTCGGTTGCTTTTATAGGAAAAGTTGAAATTTGGGGCTCCGCGACTCGCGGCAAAATCCTCTTCAAACTCCGCGAGTCGCGGAGAATGAATTTACAGCTCACACCCTTGGAGTCTTTCTCTTCCGACGGTTTTATAATATATATATAATATATATATAATTAATATAATTAATTATATATTATATTATATTTATATACATAGTTAACTTGTAATTTTTAGTCCGTTGCGTCGAGCGTTAAGAGTTGACTCTGGTCCCGGTTCCGGATTTTCGAACGTCCTTGCGTACAATTTAATATCTTGTACTTTGCGTTTTGAATCTTGTACTCTTGTAATTTCGAGACGTTTCTTATCAATAATTGGAACCTTTTAGATTGTCTTCTGTACTTTTGAGCTTTTTGGTCGTTTGCGTCTTCAATTCGTCGAATCTGTCTTTTGTCTTCACCTTTTATTATTTAAACGAATATCACTTGTAAATAGAACAATTGCAACTAAAAGCTTGTCTTTCTTGAGGAATAATGCTATGAAATATATGTTCGTTTTTAGCATTATCAAATATTCCCACACTTGAGCGTTGCTTGTCCTCAAGCAATATCGTCTTGAAATACTAGAATCACTTCTTTATTCTTCACACTTTGTACATCAGTGATTTCTATACGGCGGTATAAACAATGGTAGTAACGATATGGTTTACAGTCCCACATGACTATAAAAAATTAGATCCATTAAGGAAATTGGATCTTTATGAAAACATTTGATCTTTTGAAAATTAAATCTAGTTTTTACCCTAGATAAGTTTTCCGGGATAACCCTTTACCGGTGTTTGCAAAATATTTTTGTGGGTTTGGTGGGTTTCAGATTTGAAAATTTTAGCTCAAAACTTGCGGTTTTGTGTCACCCACTTGCTAACCTTGTATTAGGAAAGCAACACGTCCAGTTTACTTGTTCCGTATATTACCTTTCGGCAAACTACCGTCCGGTTGTAAAGGAAAGCGTTGAACAAGCAACTGTTAAGGCAATGTCCCGTGACATGCTTTTGATTATGGTCTATAACGTGTCGGACGCAATTACTATCCTTGGTAGGAGCAATAGTAAAGCTCACCCTTATAATTTTTCGGTCTGGCACAAGGTCCTGTCTTTGACCATGCTATGCAACCACCGTTCTTACGGTTGACACCCGATTTAGTTAAGGTGACCTAATGAATTCCAGGTGAATTCCTAGGATTTTACGTTCAATGGTAATGAACGCATTGAAAATAGGGTTTTCAGAAAACAAATCGGTTTATAATTTTGATCAAAATATTTTCTCGTTCAAACTCGAGTTTAGATATCATTGAATTCCATGAGTTTGAATTCTCAATCTTTAAGGTCAATCTCTAGGATTGAGTAATATCAGTCTTAAAAGCTGATTTTTAATCTTTAAGGAGATTATCCTTTCTGGGGATCTGATTCATTAGTCTTGTCCAGCTAATTTGCATGGTGCCCCCCCATTGTATGAGATAAATCCTTCTCATGGTTAGGATAAATCTGACCACTTGGCGACCCTGTTTAATGCTGAGGTCCGTGGATTTCCTGCTGATTTTAGAGATGACTTTTCTAGATTTTTCGTCAACCTACAGCTGGTCTGAACGACAACTTCATGACCTAAATCAAGAAGCGCGTTTCTTTTTCGGAAGACTTTACTTCCTTTTAATGATGGAATTGATTCATCGTGTAGATCCATCTCTTCTTTTCTTTCATTGGGTAAAACAGTTTAGTTTAGTCCAAAGCAAAAGTATTTTCAGTTATTTGTTACAGATATATGTGACATATGTTTAAGATAACTTGGTAAATTTTCCCACACTTGGCCTTTATTTTCCTTTTTGATGTGTGTAGCGTGGTGTACGAAATAGTTATATTTTTAATACGGAATGCTACAAAATTTAACAAGTTTTAATTAAATATTTACAAAATGGATATACCAAAACCTTGCTACAACACAATAGGCAGTGTACCTAGTCGCGAAGTAGTATAGTTTTTAGTAAGTCCGGTTCGTTCCACAGGGAGACGGGCTTATGAAACACTTTATTTTTATATAACAATATATAAATATAAATATAAAAAGGGGGGTTTTACCGTTTAATGACCGGTTTGTCGATTTTATATTTTAAAGTCACAATTAAAAGCTAATGCAAAATATTAAAAATAACTAAAAACTTAATTTAAAGAGTAAAGTAAATGACGATAATTAAAATGACAGAAATTAAAGTGCGAAAATTAAAAGTGCAATTAAATATGAAATAAAAGGGATTATATATGAAATAAAAGAATTATGCTTATTTAAACTTCCGTAATCATGATGTTTGACGTGTTGATTTTAGTTTTATGCCCATGGGTTAATTGTCTTTTGTCCTGGTTTATTTAATATGTCCGTCTGGTTTTTGTCCATAACAGTCCATCAGTCATAAATATAAATTGCAAGTGTCCTCGTCAAATTATTATTATACCCGAAGTTAAATATTCCAACTAATTGGGGATTCGAATTGTAACAAGGTTTTAATACTTTGTTTAATGAATACACCAGGTTATCGACTGCGTGTAAACCAAGGTTTTACTACTTTGTTAACAATTACACCAATTACCCTTGAATGTAATTTCACCCCTGTTTTAATTATTCTAGTGGCTATTAATCCATTCCCGTGTCCGGTTAAATGAACGATTATTCGTACATATAAATACCCCGCCCATCGTGTCCGATCGAGTGTATATGGTAATTTATAGGGACGCCCAATTGTAAATCTTTATATTAACATTAACAAACTTTCATTTAGTTAAACAAATATAAAGCCCATTAATAGCCCATAGTCTAATTTCCACAAGTGTCGTTCTTTTGTCCAAACCCCAATTATGGTACAAAGTCCAATTACCCAATTTTAGTAATTAGCCCAACATCATGATTACTTTGGCTCAAATAAGCATAATAATAACTTAGTTACGAGACATTAATTTAAAAAGGAGAACATAACTTACATTGAGTATTTATCGCGTAGTGTTACACGGACAGAATTTCGACTTCAAAAACCCGTAAAATAACCTTTACATAACCCGAACTAATCTAATATAACACTAATCTATACTATATATATATATTATCTTATGGAGTATTATTATTATTATGTTGGTGTGGTGTGTAAAAACGAACGAAAAACTGGTAATTTATAGAATGTGAGCTGATTCTGATCCTCATGCGACTCGCATGGGTTTATGCCTATTTGCCATGCGACTCGCATGGCCACGCTGGACAGCTCACATATCTTTTGTCTTCTTGTTCGTCGACATATTTATTAAATATATATAAAATATAAATAATTTTAATAATTATTTATATATTATATTATATTTATGTGCATAGTAGACTAGATATTTTTGGTCCATTGCGTCGGGCGTTTCTTCTTGGCTCGGGTCCCGGTTCCGGATTTTCGGACGTCCTTGCGTACTATTTTATATCGTGTACTTTGCGTTTCGTAACTTGTACTCTTGTTATTTTTAGACGTTCCTCATCAATAATTTGAACCATTTTAATTGTATCTTGTACATTTGAGCATTTTGGACCTTTCCGTCTTCAAATCTCGTTTTCGCCTTTTGTCTTCGCACTTATTTAATATAAACGAATATTACTTGAATATGGAACAATTACAACTAAAATCTTGTCATTTCGGAAGGATATTGATACTAAATATATGTTCATTTAGAGCACTATCAAATATCCCCACACTTGAACGTTGCTTGTCCTCAAGCAATACAGTCTTGAAATAAAAACATACGAATCACTTCTTTATTCTTCACACTTTGTACATCAGTGATTTTGATACGGCGGTATAAACAATGATAGTAACGATAGAACCATGGTTAAAGGTGGGTGTGTCTTTTATAGTTGCCTCGGGTTTAGGTCAACGACACTGGCAATCAAATAGCCGATTTACTTTCGGTTTCCAAAGCAAAGTGCACATTTGAAAGGCGGTTTACAGTCCCACATGACTATAAAAATTTAGATCCTTAAGGAAATTGGATCTTTATGAAAACATTTGATCTTTTGAAAATTCATTCTAGCTTTTACCCTAGACAAGTTTTCTGATTTGACCCACCATTGGTGTTGCAAAATATATTTGTGGATCAATATTTTGGCTAAAAACTTTTAGGTTCGTGTAATCCACTGCTATCCCGGTATCGGAAAGCACACATCCAGTTTACTTGTTCCGTATATTACCTTTCGGTAAACTACCGTCCGGTTGTAAAGGAAAGCGATGAACAAGAAACTGTTAAGGCAATGTCTAATGACATGCAAATTTTCATGGTCTTTTTAACGTGTCGGATGCTAGTACTATCCTTGGTAGGAGCAATAGTAAAGATCATCCTATGATTTTTCGATCTGGCACAAGGTCCTGTCTTCGACCATGCTATGCAACCACCGTTCTTACGGTTGACACCCGATTTGGTTCAGGTGACCTAATGAATTCCAGGTGAATTCCTAGGATTTTACGTTCAATGGTAATGAACGCATTGAAAATGGGTTTTCAGAAAACAAATCGGTTTGTAATTTTTATCAAAATATTTTCTCGTTCAAGCTCGAGTTTAGATATCATCGAATTCCATGAGTTTGAATTCTCAATCTTTAAGGTCAATCTCAAGGATTGAGTAATATCAGGCTTAAAAGCTGATTTTTGATCTTTAAAGGAGATTATCCTTTCTGGGGATCTGATTCATTAGTCTTATCAAGCTAATTTGCACGGTGCCCCCCATTATACGAGATAAATCCTTCTCATGGTTAGGATAAATCTGACCACTTGGCGACCCTGTTTGATGCTGAGGTCCGTGGATTTCCTGCTGATTTTAGAGATGACTTTTCTAGATTTTTTGTCAACCTACAGCTGGTCTGGACGACAACTTCTTGACCTAAATCAAGAAGCGTGTGTCTTTTTCGGAAGACTTTACTTCCTTTTAATGATGGAATTGATTCATCGTGTAGATCCATCTTTTCTTTCAAAAGTATTACAATAAACTGGGTAAAACAGTTAATTTAGTCCAAAATAAAAGCACCTGCAATAACTTTACAGAAACATGTGATAGATAGTTTTTAATGGAATAACTTGGTACATTCTCCCCACACTTAGTTTCTTTCTTTGCCTTTTTATTCTCCTTTATTCCATTTTAAATGAATTCAAGCGTTTTAGGTTGTTTCTCAATTTATGTCCTTTTCGAGGTAACGATAATTTCGGTATTAACACCTAGTTTTCATCGTTCATAAATATATATAAACATGATTTTGACTTCATTTAATTGAAAATTTTTCAAATTTTCACAAAATTTGGCAAATAAACTAAGTGTAAACCCGAGAGAATTTATAACCCTTCCCCACACTTGAGATCATGCAATGCCCTCATTTGCATGAAATCAGATTATAATTATAAATTCATGAGGGTGATTAGTGTAGAAAAGTAATTAAAAATACCCAGTTTGTAATTACAAAGCTCGTCGAATGATAGATGGCGCGCCTCATCGTTCATTCCTTCTTGTTTTATCACACATGTTTTTTTTTTCTTTCAAAAATGGCTGCTTTTCTGAACTGTTTACTAATATTTGAAAAAGCGTCTTTTACCTTAATCATGCATTTTTATTAACGAGTTATGCACTAACCCGAACCCCTAATTTAACGTTAAGTGGGGTTAGACTTCCCACACTTAGCTGACGACATGTGAAGTCGATAGAATAAGTTCCACGAATTAGAATAGTGAGCCAGTTATTTATATCTCGGGTGGTGTATAATATATCAATGGGTTTAAAGTTTAGACTCACCCGATCGTCACTACTTAATTCTTTTTTAAGTGTAGCTTTTAGTAAATGGATATGTCTCTTTTCTGGTTCTTGGTCAAATGGATCGATATACACCGACATACTTATATCTATAGGGTGGACAATTTCTAATATTTCCTTCCGTTTATTCTCGGGATTAAAGTTTTCACCTCTATTACCCAATTGGGTGAAATCCGAGGTGTCATTATCTATTACAGCTCGTAGTTCATCTTCAGTAGATGACTCGTCTATTGAGAATATTGGGTTGGAAAGTTGTGGGATGGTAAAGTTCGGTTTGGTCTCGGGGGTAAAATTTTCAACGTTATCGTTTTCCCAAGAGTACCAATTTGTCACCCTTTCTTCTTCTTCATCCTCCATTGATGGATTGATTATTTCGTCGGTAGAGGCTAATGTGTCGATATGTTGTGAATTTGGTAAGACTGAATAAAAAGTATCATCGGGATAGTTGGTGATTTCGGAGCTCCCGAATTCATCAAAATTCGATGATTTGAGATTTTCTTGCACACGACTCCTCAGATCAACAGGTGTGTAATCTGATAGAGTTTCAGCTTGCCGGTTTACAAACTCTCTCATTTGTTCCTTTTGAGCATCAAGTTCTTCGAGTTTGATTTTCATATTGTCTAAAGAATTTTCGGACACGTAATTTTCCTCGTCTTCTGGTTGTTGAGTTTGGATATATTCTTGGGAATAATCCCAGTTTGAATTGCGTTCTTCATAATCGTTCCATTCAGGTTCTGTGGGTACGTAATTTTCCATAGGAACGTAATAATAACATTCCCATGTTGAGTGATAATCTCCACAGATTTCACAACCAGTTATTGTTTCGTCATTTGTGATCCAAGATTGACTGAACGAATTGTCACTCGGTTGAGAGTATTGATTTAATTGATTTTGGAGTTCAAAAAGAGTTTCCAAGGCCTTGTTTTCAAAATTTTCCATTTTATTGCGACGGCCAAATTTTAGCTACATTCACAAATGATCCTATTAGTTATAAAAATAGAAAAACTTATATAAGTTGTCCAATTAATAGACTTTTCTGATTTTTGCCCACGTTTCGAATAGCCAAAAGATGCAGCAGGTAGCCAGGACCCTTTAAATCGGAAGCCCACAACTAGCCACTAACAAATCCAACTATTACTACGAACCAGAAAAATGTCAACGTCCAATAACTTAACCGCTTAAATAATTTTTCTTTCCGTTTTGAGAATTAGATAAGAAATAGAGAAAATTCTAGGTCCTAAAAACTAGAGCGTCGAGAAATAAGAAAGAAATAGATTGCGCGTCGAAAAACGTCGAAAAATAAAAATAAGAAAGAAAAACGTCGAAACTTAAAAGTCTAAAAACTAAATCTAAAAAGTTGCGCCTAAAAGTCTAAAGGTAAATGCAATTCTAAAGGAAAAACGGCAATTTATTAGGCACTAAAATCTATAAACGGCGTCGCAAAATTCTAAAGCGCCTAAGTCTTAATCTAAAGAAAAAGCACTTAAGAGATTTTACGGCAAAGCCTAAGAATCTAGAAATATAAAATAATTATGGCAAAAAAAACTAGACTAAAAACTAACTACGAACGATAAAAATACAAATATTACGCTAAACGATTAAAAAGATACAAAATAGAAAAAGAAATAAAAAGTTATAAAATTATATATTTTTATAAAAATATTATTTTTATATTTATATTATAAAAGTATTAATTTAAAATAAAACTAATTATAAGTAATAATAACTAATTAAAAACTGAAATATAATAATAATAAATAGATTAGGGTTTATAATAATAATAATAATAAAATCCGTAATAAATGCGAAATTAGGGTAGAATGGTGGCCTGTCAGAAGACCTCATGCGACTCGCATGGGTTTATGCAGAAGGGTCATGCGAGTCGCATGACCTGTTGGTCCAGTTCAAATGGGGGTCAAAAAATGACAGGTTCACGTTTTATTTATTATTTATTTTTATTTTCTGTTTTTCTAATTTTTAATTTTTCTGTTTTAAAAATATTTATATAAAATATATAAATTAAAAAACTTTATATTTTTATAAAACTAAAATAAAAATAGAGATAGTTTATAGTAAAAATCTTAAAAATAAATTTATATATAAAAATTTTTAAGTTTTTAAGTTTTTTTAAATTTTTTTTTAAAGATTTTATATTGTTTTTCTAAAAACAAAATATAAAAATTTCGCCGACTCCCCGGCAGCGGCGCCAAAAACTTGATGTGTGTAGCGTGGTGTACGAAATAGTTATATTTTTAATACGGAATGCTACAAAATTTAACAAGTTTTAATTAAATATTTACAAAATGGATATACCAAAACCTTGCTACAACACAATAGGCAGTGTACCTAGTCGCGAAGTAGTATAGTTTTTAGTAAGTCCGGTTCGTTCCACAGGGAGACGGGCTTATGAAACACTTTATTTTTATATAACAATATATAAATATAAATATAAAAAGGGGGGTTTTACCGTTTAATGACCGGTTTGTCGATTTTATATTTTAAAGTCACAATTAAAAGCTAATGCAAAATATTAAAAATAACTAAAAACTTAATTTAAAGAGTAAAGTAAATGACGATAATTAAAATGACAGAAATTAAAGTGCGAAAATTAAAAGTGCAATTAAATATGAAATAAAAGGGATTATATATGAAATAAAAGAATTATGCTTATTTAAACTTCCGTAATCATGATGTTTGACGTGTTGATTTTAGTTTTATGCCCATGGGTTAATTGTCTTTTGTCCTGGTTTATTTAATATGTCCATCTGGTTTTTGTCCATAACAGTCCATCAGTCATAAATATAAATTGCAAGTGTCCTCGTCAAATTATTATTATACCCGAAGTTAAATATTCCAACTAATTGGGGATTCGAATTGTAACAAGGTTTTAATACTTTGTTTAATGAATACACCAGGTTATCGACTGCGTGTAAACCAAGGTTTTACTACTTTGTTAACAATTACACCAATTACCCTTGAATGTAATTTCACCCCTGTTTTAATTATTCTAGTGGCTATTAATCCATTCCCGTGTCCGGTTAAATGAACGATTATTCGTACATATAAATACCCCGCCCATCGTGTCCGATCGAGTGTATATGGTAATTTATAGGGACGCCCAATTGTAAATCTTTATATTAACATTAACAAACTTTCATTTAGTTAAACAAATATAAAGCCCATTAATAGCCCATAGTCTAATTTCCACAAGTGTCGTTCTTTTGTCCAAACCCCAATTATGGTACAAAGTCCAATTACCCAATTTTAGTAATTAGCCCAACATCATGATTACTTTGGCTCAAATAAGCATAATAATAACTTAGTTACGAGACATTAATTTAAAAAGGAGAACATAACTTACATTGAGTATTTATCGCGTAGTGTTACACGGACAGAATTTCGACTTCAAAAACCCGTAAAATAACCTTTACATAACCCGAACTAATCTAATATAACACTAATCTATACTATATATATATATTATCTTATGGAGTATTATTATTATTATGTTGGTGTGGTGTGTAAAAACGAACGAAAAACTGGCAATTTATAGAATGTGAGCTGATTCTGATCCTCATGCGACTCGCATGGGTTTATGCCTATTTGCCATGCGACTCGCATGGCCACGCTGGACAGCTCACATATCTTTTGTCTTCTTGTTCGTCGACATATTTATTAAATATATATAAAATATAAATAATTTTAATAATTATTTATATATTATATTATATTTATGTGCATAGTAGACTAGATATTTTTGGTCCATTGCGTCGGGCGTTTCTTCTTGGCTCGGGTCCCGGTTCCGGATTTTCGGACGTCCTTGCGTACTATTTTATATCGTGTACTTTGCGTTTCGTAACTTGTACTCTTGTTATTTTTAGACGTTCCTCATCAATAATTTGAACCATTTTAATTGTATCTTGTACATTTGAGCATTTTGGACCTTTCCGTCTTCAAATCTCGTTTTCGCCTTTTGTCTTCGCACTTATTTAATATAAACGAATATTACTTGAATATGGAACAATTACAACTAAAATCTTGTCATTTCGGAAGGATATTGATACTAAATATATGTTCATTTAGAGCACTATCACTTTTTATCGTCCTCTATTCCATTTTAAATGAATTTTAACATTTTAGTTTGTTTCTCAATTTATGTCCTTTCCGAGGTAACAATAATTTCGGTGTTAAAACCTAGTTTTATCGTTCATAAATATGTATAAACATGATTTTGAATTCATTTAATTGAAAATTTTGAAAAATTTTACTAGAATTGGGTAGTCAGTATATAAGACCAGGGCTGTTCTTTATTATCAGAGAGCACTAGATTCTAATACAACTACTGCTTTACTAGTATTTTTAATGGTAACCAAATGTATAAAGTAAAAATTTTTAAAATCCGAAAGAATTTAACCCCTTCCCACACTTAAGATCTTGCAATGCCCTCATTTGCAAGAAATCAGGAATAATTTAAATTATTGAGGGTGATTTGTGTGAAAATGATTAAATTTTTACCAAAGTTTCCAAATATATTGGCGTTTGTTTGCTGAATGATAAATGGTGCACATCATTTGTTCATTCCGTCTTGTTGTTATTTCACATATATTTTGCATCTTATCGTCAAAATTAGTTGCTTTTGCTGAACTTAATGCCAGTCTTTGAAAATGCGTTGTTTTACCCTGTTGTGTACATAAGATAAACTGCAAACATATATACATATTTTTGAAGTTTGGTATATTACCCCACATTCAAAAATTATTAAAATCTAAGAATAAAAGTTAGATAATTATAAAAATGATTACAATATTAACAAAAGTATTAAACGTATCAATAATTACAAATTACAAAATAAAAAAAAAAAATAAGTAAACTAAGGATGATATTGGTACCAATAGGGGTTCCAGGCATAACCATAGGTGCTATAGAATGCTTCGGTAGGGTCATACGTAGGATATGGTGGCTGCATCTCTATAGACCAAGGAGGGAAGATGGGTTTCGGTGTAGGAATATAGTTTCTACCTATATGTTGGCAATGAGCTATGATTTGGTTCTGATGAACTTGCCAATCTTCAAATGCTCTCTGTCTAGCATTTTCGTATTCCTGAGAAGCTATAAACCTATGCATTTCTTGCATCTCATTCCCCCCTCCTACATTACCTTGCTGCTGGTTTCTCTCCACCTGTGGATGTCTACCATGGTATCGTACTGCGGCGTTATTTCGCCTCTTCAAAACTTTCGCACCATGGTATACATTTAAACCTATAGTATCGCGGGGTTCCGGCTCTTCTAGTAATAATCCCCCCGACTTATATCCACACCGAGATATTCACCAATCAAAGTAATAAAAATACCACCTCCTATTATGCTATGTGGTCGCATCCCCCGAACCATAGCAGATAAATAATAACCCACACAATATTGTATACTTACAGCGCTTTGTGGGTCTCGAATACACATATGGTAAAACAAATCTTGTTCATTTACTTTTTCCTTGTTCTTACCCCTTTGTGTAATCGAATTAGCTAAAAACCTATGTATCACTCTTAATTCGGCTCTATCTATATCCAAATAAGAGTAATTTCCCCCTTTGAAACGGTGATGGCTTGTCATTTGACTCCACACACCGTGTGTATCAAAATTCTCATCTATCTTTCTACCGTTTAGTATCAATCCTCTACAATCGGCAGACGCTAACTCCTCAGGCGTATATATACGTAAAGCCTGAGCCATGTCCAGTAAAGACATGTGGCGCATCGAACCGCCTAACAAAAATCTAATAAAAGAACGATCGGTTAAACTAGCTACCCGATCATTCAACTCTATACTACATAACAATTCTTCACACCATACTTTATATACAGGTCTACGTATGGTGAATAAACATACCCAGTCATTAAAAGAAGAATTACCATACCTCTGTACAAGTAATTCCCTAATTGGCCCGGCCAATTCTACAGCTTCTAAGGGTCCCCATTCTATGACCCTCGGTACCTCAACAACCTTAGAATGAAGAGTATGCAAACCCCTTTGATATTTTGGATAATCTATCCAAAGTCTGTCAAATCTCAGGTTCGGGTGCAACTCTTCCAAGTGCATATCAGAAAAGGTCATGACTGGATGAGGTATATCCTGCTTGTAGTAGTTATCCACCTCCTGTTGTTCCAAATTCTCAGCAGGAGCATTGCGGGCTTGGGATGAAGATTCACCCCTTTCATTCTGCAAAACACATCAAACACAATTTTTGTGCATCCAAATATGCATTAGTGTCAGCAAAATCATCAATCAAAATAATTACAATGACATTATCAATTTATATCAAACTTAAGCTCATTTTCATATTTTAATCAAATCTACACTTTTTCAAATAAGCATATACGAAAATGTTCGCCAAGTTCATAAGCATTCAACTCAAATAACATGTCAAAATAATCATTACTAGCAATTAAACAAGTCTCAAATGGCATTATCTTTCAAAAATCAAGTTCATGAATTTTAGACTTGAAAAAGTCCACTTTAATTCTCAAAATCCTGTTTAGGCTCAAAGTTTGGATCATTTAACTACCTAGACATGTTACACTACTCAATTTAGCAACAATTCATGACAAAAATCGGCCATAACCTGTTTATATCAAAAAACCCCAAATTGCTCAAGAACACAAACCCTAGATTACTCAAAATTTGAAGTTTAAGGCTTCTAATCATGTTAAACAGCATCAATCTAGGTTATACAAGCATAATACATAAACAATTTAAGTCTAATTACACTAAAAAGCATCAAAATTAAATTGGGGAAAAAATGACTCAAGAACACCAAATTTCGAATTAAATGGTGTTTAGGTGTAGAAATTTACCGTTTTTCTTGAGTAATTCTTAGATAGCATCCTTCTCAACATGATTTTAGCAAAAAATTTGGTGATTAACGGTTAAAAATTGGGATTTTTTGTGGTGTTTTTGGGTGTATTTTCGGAGCTATTTTCGCAGCAGTTTTTTTGAGTTTTGGGTTGGGGACTGAAACTGATCGTTCAGCTCTTTATTTTTTTTCTGTAATCCGGCCCCTCCGCGAGTCGCGGGGATTTACCCTCCAAACTCCGCGAGTCGCGGAGTTTGGTATTTTTTTTTTTTAAAGGTTAACTTATTAAAACAATTAAGTAATTAATTTTAAAATTTTGTTTCCCTTGTTATTTAGGACGAGGTCGTTTCGGATCGATGTCCTAGTCCGTCCCTCGACAAAATTTTAAAATTTGTCTTTTTGTAGCGATTGTTTTAAAAGCTAAGATTTTTGGGTTTTTTTTTTTTTTTTTTTTTTTTTTATGTTTTTGGCATACTTTAATTCAATAAGATTAAAAATAATGATAATAAAAGTTCTCGTCCCTTCCTTGGGTAAAGCAATTTCGGTTCAAAGACCTAGTCTTCAACTTACGACGAATTTTAAAAATCATATTCTTAACTTAATGAGATAAAGTAAATTTTTGTTTTTAAATTCACACAACTTAAATATAAAATTCAAAATTAAAAATTCACACCAAACTTAAAATTTGAAATGCATAAAATTAAAAATTCGTATTTTAAAAATTAAAAGTTCACACCAATCTTAATTTAAAAATTCATATTATAAATTCACACCAAACTTATATTAATTTTTCAAATATTTACAATTTTAAATATATTGTTTTTACAAAGTTTACAATATTAATTTAAGATTTAAATATTAAGATTAAAAACATGGTAAAAATAAAATTAAAAATCTTTTTGTCTTTTTATCCCACTTTAATCAATCAAATATTATCAAAAATATGCGCCCCTCTTTTCGGTAAAGTAATTTCGGTTCCAAGACCTAATTTAACTCATGACGGATTTTTGAAATATTTTGGGTTGATTGTTTAAAGATATTTATACCTTAAGAATAAACGTTAAATTTCGCAGTGATGTAATAAATTTTTGAATGATATCAATAATTTCGGTCGCCAAACCTAATTTTATTTAATACCAATTTAATACTTTTTAGCGAACAAATTAGCGTTTATTATCAAAAGGTTAAAAATAAAAATAAAAATAAAAACTGTACAGACATACCTGTGAAATAGATTTCTTAGTTATATGATCTATCCCATTCATAAGATAGTCGGTTTAATTGGTTTTCCATGGCTACATAGGCGTAACCTCGAGCATTCAGTATCTTTTCTTCTAAACATATGAACGGTCCGTCTCTGCATAAAGTAACAAATTCGGTATTTGAATAGGTTTGATTATTTGAACATTTACCTCCATGTGACCATTTTCCGCATTTGTGACATCGTTCTAGGTGTCGTGCTCTTCTTTTCGCTGCGGATTTTGATTTTCCTTTACCAAATTGTAACTTATTATCTTCGCATCTGGATTCTTTTCTAACTCCGTCCATTCTTTCTCTGATTACTGATACTATTTCACTCGGTAGTATGTCATTATTACGTTTAGTGATCAAAGCGTGTAGCATTAGACCATGGTTTAGCTCACAGGCAGTCTTCATTTTGTAAAAACCTAAAAAAAATAAAAATTCAGAATGGGGGGAGAAGACTAGTTCTTTAGGGTCTGCTAGGGAAAGACCATTCGGGTTCCATTTTCGAGAACTACACGAAAACAGACAATCTAACTCTAACAGAAATACATATTATCCTTTAAAGACTTGATTCTCCCCACACTTAGTTAGCTGTGGTGTCGAAATTGTGATTAACTTCATTGTCGACTTCCATCGGACCATGTATGTAATGTTTAACTCTGTGACCATTAACTTTAAATTCAATCCCATTTGAATTTATCAATTCTATCGTTCCGTATGGGAAAACTCTTTTGACTATGAATGGTCCAGACCATCTTGATTTCAATTTTCCAGGAAATAGCTTGAATCGTGAATTGAAAAGAAGAACTCTGTCTCCTTCTTTAAATTCTTTTGAACTTCTGATTCTTTTATCATGCCATTTCTTCGTTCTTTCCTTATAGATTAACGAATTTTCGTATGCTTCATGTCTTAATTCTTCTAATTCATTTAGTTGACTTAATCGTAGACGTCCAGCTTCATGTAAATCAAGATTACATGTCTTCAAAGCCCAAAATGCTTTGTGTTCAATTTCTACTGGAAGATGACATGCTTTTCCATAAACAAGTCTAAAAGGTGTGGTTCCAATTGGAGTTTTGTAGGCTGTTCTAAAAGCCCAGAGTGTATCCTCCAATTTAATGGACCATTCCTTCGGATTTGATCCTACGGTTTTCTCTAGAATACGTTTTAAAGCTCGGTTGGTATTTTCAACTTGTCCACTTGTTTGTGGATGATATGCGGTGTAGATTTTATGAGTTACTCCATATCTTTTAAGAACTTTCTCAAGTTGATTATTACAGAAATGAGTACCCCGATCACTTATTAAAGCTTTCGGTGTTCCAAACCTTGCAAAAAGACGTTTTAAAAAGTTGACTACAACTCGTGCATCGTTAGTTGGGAGAGCTTGTGCTTCCGCCCATTTAGATACATAATCAATGGCTACGAGTATATATAGATTATTATGAGATTTTGGAAATGGACCCATAAAGTCAATACCCCAAATGTCAAATACTTCACATACTTGGATGACATTTTGTGGCATTTCATCACGTTGACTTATTTTTCCGGCCCTTTGACATGCATCACAAGATTTGCAAAGAAGGTGTGCGTCTTTGTAAATTGTAGGCCAATAGAATCCAGCTTCATAAACTTTTCTTGCTGTTAGTTGAGGCCCATAATGCCCTCCTGTTGGTCCTGTGTGACAATGGTTTAAAATTTTACTAGCTTCATCTCCAAATATACATCGGCGTATTATTCCATCGGGACAACTTTTAAACAGATGTGGATCTTCCCAGAAATAGTGTTTTATATCACTGAAGAATTTCTTTCGTCTTTGGTACGATAATCCTTTTTCAAGGAATCCACAAACTAAGTAGTTTGCATAGTCTGCAAACCATGGGATTTCTTTATAATCTATCTTCAATAGATATTCATCAGGAAAGTTGTCTTGTATGGCCGATTCATTTAGAACTTCTAACTCAGGATTTTCAAGACGAGAAAGATGATCAGCGGCGAGATTTTCTGCTCCTCTTTTATCTCGGATTTCAATATCAAACTCTTGTAAGAGTAAGATCCAACGGATTAATCTTGGTTTAGCATCTTGTTTTGAAAATAGGTATCTAAGAGCAGAATGGTCGGTATAGACCACCGTTTTTGCTAGAACGAGATATGATCGAAATTTGTCAAAAGCAAAGACAATAGCAAGGAGTTCTTTTTCAGTAGTTGTATAGTTTGTTTGTGCTCCTTGTAATGTCTTACTAGCATAATATATAGGTTGAAATCGTTTTTCAATCCTTTGTCCTAAAACGGCTCCCATTGCAAAATCACTTGCATCGCACATTAGTTCAAATGGTAGATTCCAATTTGGTGTAATCATGATCGGCGCATTAGTGAGTTTCTCTTTAAGAATATTAAAAGATTTGATACACTCATCTGAAAAGATGAATGGCGCATCCTTTTCTAGGAGTTTATTCATAGGAGTGGCAATTTTAGAAAAATCTTTTATGAAACGTCGGTAAAAACTGGCATGCCCTAGGAAACTCCTAACTCCTCTAACATTGGTGGGATGTGGAAGTTTAGCAATTACATCTACTTTAGCTCTATCCACTTCAATTCCTTCTTTTGAAATTTTATGTCCAAGAACGATGCCTTCTTTAACCATGAAATGGCATTTATCCCAATTAAGTACTAGATTTGATTTTTCGCATCTAATTAGCATTCGTTCCAGATTAACTAGACATGATTTAAATGTATCACCGAAGACTGAAAAGTCATCCATGAATACTTCCATGCATTCTTCTATCATGTCGTGAAAAATCGCCATCATGCACCTTTGAAAGGTTGCAGGGGCGTTGCAAAGTCCAAATGGCATGCGTTTGTAAGCAAAAGTACCATAAGGGCACGTGAATGTGGTTTTCTCTTGGTCCTCGGGTGCTATTGGAATTTGAAAATATCCGGAAAATCCATCTAGAAAACAATAGTAACTATTTCCGGCTAATCTTTCCAACATTTGATCTATGAAAGGTAAGGGAAAGTGATCTTTTCTGGTGGTGTCATTTAATTTTCTATAATCAATACATACACGCCATCCTGTTACAGTCCTAGTAGGAATAAGCTCATTTTTCTCATTTGTAATGACAGTCATGCCACCCTTCTTAGGTACGCATTGAACTGGGCTTACCCATGGACTATCAGAAATTGGATATATCACACCTGCATCTAGCAGTTTAATAATCTCTTTCTTAACTACATCTTGCATATTAGGATTTAGTCTTCGTTGGCGTTGCACATACGTTTTATGACCTTCTTCCATAAGGATTTTATGTGTGCAATACGAAGGACTTATTCCTTTAATATCATGAATCTTCCATGCAATGGCTGGTTTATGAGCTTTCAACACAGAAATGAGTTGTGATTTCTCATTTTCAGTAAGAGAAGACGATATTATTACAGGTAATTCAGATTCACCATGTAAATAAGCGTATTCCAAATGGTTTGGAAGTGGCTTTAACTCTAATTTCGGAGGTTCTTCTATCGATGATTTATATCGATATCTGTCTTCTTCTTTTAGCATTTGAATTTCTTCTGTTGTTGGTTCATATCCATTAGCTATAAGTGTAGCTAACATTTCAGCTTCATCAATTGGTTCATTACCTTCTCCTAAAGAACATTCTCCTGTTCCTTGTAATTCTGGAAATTCTTCTAATAATTCTGCATGTGCATCTATAGTTTGAATATAATAACATGTATCATCTGCAGATTGTGGTTGTTGCATTGCTCTATCAACTGAAAAGGTAACACTCTCATCCTCTATACTTAGGGTCAGTTTCTTACCGAACACGTCTATCATTGCTTTAGCCGTGTTTAAGAATGGTCTTCCTAATATGAGAGGAACTTGAGAATCTTCTTCCATGTCCAAAACAACAAAATCTACTGGAAATACTAAAGTACCAACTTTAACTAGCATGTTCTCCATTATCCCTCTAGGATATTTTATTGATCTATCGGCTAGTTGTATGCTTATTCTGGTTGGTTTCAATTCTCCAAGGTCTAGTTTAGTGTATAGTGAATACGGTATTAGATTTATACTAGCACCTAAGTCTGCCAATGCTTCTATTGAACTAAGACTACCCAGAAAACATGGAATTGTGAAACTTCCTGGATCAGATAATTTTTCTGGTATCTTATTCAACATCACTGCTGAACAATTAGCATTCATAGTAACAGCCGAGAGTTCTTCCATTTTCTTTCTATTTGAGATTAGATCTTTCAAGAATTTAGCATATCTTGGCATTCCTGAAATCACATCAATGAAAGGAAGATTTACATTTATCTGTTTAAACATATCCAAGAATTTGGATTGCTCGGCTTCAAGTTTTTCTTTCTTCATTTTACTCGGGTAAGGAAGTGGTGGTTGGTATGGTTTAACATAAGGTTTATCCTTAACTGTGTTATCTTCATTAACCTTTTCAACTACCGGTTCTTTTTCCTTATCTTGATCAGGTTGTGGTTCTTGTGGAGTAGGAATAGTTTCATCAGAAGTTACAGGTATTTCAGGTGGTTTAAGTGTTGTACCACTTCTTGTGGTAATAGCTTTAGCTGTTTCATTCCGGGGGTTAGCATTTGTATCACTAGGTAGACTTCCCGGTTTTCTTTCACCTATTAACCTTGCTAGGTTACTTACTTCTTGTTCTAGATTTTGAATAGAAGCTTGTTGATTTCTAAATGCTTGAGCATTTTATTCCTTTATTTGTTTTTGAGATGTGAAAAACTGCGTTTGAGTTTCAACTAGCTTCGTCATCATATCTTCTAAATTTGGTTTTTTATCATCGGTTTGTTGTGGTGGTTTGTTTTGAAAATTCGGTCTTTGCTGATTGTAAGTATTATTGGATACTTGTTGATTGCTAGGACCTTGTTGGTTGTTGTATGGAATATTTCGGTTATAATTCTGGTTTTGATTGTAAATTGGTCTTGGCGGTTGATAATTATTCTGATAATTATTTCCAGGCCTTTGGTTTATGTATGAAATATTCTCTCTTTGTTCCATTGTTAATTCAATACTGAGACAATCTTTTGTCAAATGTGGTCCTCCACACTGCTCACAACTAATTCGTATTGAGTGAATATCCTTAGTCATCTTTTCCATTCGTCTCTCCACAGCATCTATCTTTGCGGAAATGGAATCTAAGTCATGGCTAGAATCGGCTCTAGCTGCTTTAGATGATCTAACGATATCTTTTTCTTGGTGCCACTCATGTGAGTGGGAAGCAGTGTTATCAATAATTTTGTAAGCATCAGTTTCGGTTTTCTTCATAATAGAACCACCAGCTGCTATATCTATGTCTTTCCTTGTAGTGATGTCGCATCCTTGGTAGAATATTTGTAATATTTGACAGGTGTCTAAACCATGTTGCGGACATCCTCTTAACAACTTTCCATATCTTGTCCACGCCTCATATAGAGTTTCATTTGGTTTCTGTGTAAACGTAACAATTTCTGCTTGAAGTCTTACGGCTTTAGATGCAGGAAAGAATTGTTTAAGAAATTTGTCAACTAAAACGTCCCATGTATCGATCGCCCCTTCAGGTAACGATTCCAACCAATCTTTGGCTTCTCCCTTTAAAGTCCAGGGAAATAACATGAGATATATATGTTCATCCTCCACTTCTCGGATTTTAAATAGTGTGCAGATCCTATTAAAGGTACGTAGATGTTCATTTGGATCTTCCTTCGGCGCACCACTAAATTGGCATTGATTAGTCACCATGTGTATAATTTGTCCTTTGATTTCATAATCTGGCGCATTAATGTCTGGATGAGTAATTGCGTGACCTTGGCCAGTGCGTTTAGCTCTCATTTGGTCTTCCATACTTAAAGGTTCCAGATTCTCCATAATTGAATTTGTTGAATCGGTATCACTAGATGATTCTGATTTAATGGTTCGTTCCTCAACAATCTCTGTTTGAATGATTGGTGGCTCCGGAGGAAAGTTTAATGGTTCAGGATCTACGAACCGTTCCTGAATATTCTCCGGATTCTCAATTGTGATGTTGGGTTCAAAAAATGATTTATCGGAAATTTGAACTGAAGTACTTGGTCTACTGGATGACGATTCTAAAGAAAAATCAACGGCGGTTATATTTGCTAAATGTCTTGATCTAGTTACAGGTGGTGAACGTACAAAAGGTGATGAACGTCTTGCTCGGTGCATTCACTGAATATCCTATTAGTTTTAAAAAGGAAAGAAAAATTATAATAAGTTATCCAATTAATAGACTTTTCTGATTTTGCCCACGTTTCGAATAGCCAAAAGATGCAGCAGAGGGGCAGGATTCGTTTGGTCTCAATATAATTGAGGACTGTTTGGCTCCAATAACCCGGTCCACGTACAAATCCAACTATTACTACGAACCAGAAAATTTTGATGTCTATTAATTTAACCACTCAAAATAAATTTTCGTAATTTTAAGAAATTTAGATAAGAAGTAGAATAAAAATCTATGTCCTAAAACTAGAATAGCGAGAAATAAGAAAGAAAAATAGTTCGTCGAAAAAGGTCGAAAAAGAAAAAAATGGTTGAAAAATAAAAGGTGACGGAAAAAAAAAAGAAACTTATAAAAAAAATTAAAAATACTTGACTAACCTAATCTTATTACTACAACTAACTTAAAATTATAATCGCAAATTGAAATTACTAATTGGAATGATAATTGGTACATAGTAAAAGTCGTCTAAAAATATTAAAGCTTACAGGAAAAACTAAATCCCAAATGGAAATAACTTAAAAAGAAACTAAAACTTAAAATGGCGTCGCAAAATTCTAAAGTATCTAAATCTTAGTCTAAAGAAAAAGCACTTAAGGAATTCTACGGCAAAGCCTAAAAATCTAGGAGTAAAAATAACTATAGCAAAAACTAAGTTTAAAATTAAATATGAGCTAAAAATACAAATATTATGCTACAACGATTAAAAAGGGACAAAATATAAAAATATATAAAAAGTTGTAAAAAGTACAATTTTTATAAAAATATTATTTTTATATTTTTTATTTAATAAAACTACTAATTTTACAATTTAATAAAACTAATTTAACTAAAGTATATAAATTAAATAAAACTTAAATAAAGTTAATTATAATAATAATAATAATTAGGGTAAATAATAATAATAATTAATAATAATCCGTAATTAATGCTGAATTAGGGCTTCCTGTTCGCGTGTCAGAAAGTCTCCGCGAGTCGCGGTAATTAATGAAGAAAACCCCGCGAGTCGCGGGGTTCAGAATTTCAGATCTGGAGCAGTTTGAAATTTTTACGCGTTTTTTATTTATTTATTTTTTTTATTTTCTGTTTTTAATTTTTTTCTATAAATAAAAGATAGTTAATAAAACTTATATTTTTATAAACTAAAATAAAAATAAAGAAACTTATAAAACTTAAATATTTAACAAAATCTTAAAAATGCTTATATTTTTGTTTTTCTTTTTATATTTTCGAATATTTAAAACGTATTTTTACAAAAACGAATTTTTAATAGAAGTAAGCTAAAAATCTTTTTTTTTTTTTTTTTATTATTAGCGTTGCGCTTCCGGCGTTTAAGAGTGTCCCCGGCAGCGGCGCCAAAAATACTTGATGTTATGCGAGGTGTATACGAAATAGTTTATATTTTACTAGGAAAAACTATTAAATACGATACAATTTTACACAAGATATTTATTTATTTATAGAATTGATATACTTAAACCTTGCTACAACACTTATAGGCAGTGTACCTAATCGTACAGTAGTGTAGTTTTTAGTAAGTCCGGTTCGTTCCACAGGGAAATCTTTAAACAAAGCTCAACGCCATATTAGTTTACTTTTATAAAAATACAAACATATATATAAGTAATATTATTATTATAAAGGGGGTTTTTACCGTTTAATGACCGGTTTGTCGATTTTAAGACTTTAGTCGCAGTTAAAACCTAATGTAAAATATAAAATAAATACAAGATTTAAATTAAAGCGTAAAGTAAATAACGATAATGAAATTGCGAATTATAAAAGTGCGATAAAATAAACTTGCGATAATTAAAAAGTACGATAATTAAAAGTGCGATTAAATAACAATAAATAAAAGTGCGATAATTAGAAGTGCAATTAAATATAAAATAAAGGAAATTAAATATGAAATAAAAGAATTATGCTTATTTAAACTTCCGTAATCATGATGTTTGACGTGTTGATTTTAGTTTTATGCCCATGGGTTAATTGTCCTTTATCCGGGATTATTTAATATGTCCGTCTGGTTTTTGTCCATAACAGTCCATCAGTCATAAATATAAAGTGCGAGTGTCCTCGTCAAATTATTATTATACCCGAAGTTAAATATTCCAACTAATTGGGGATTCGAATTGTAACAAGGTTTTAATACTTTGTTTAATGAATACACCAGGTTATCGACTGCGTGTAAACCAAGGTTTTACTACTTTGTTAACAATTACACCAATTACCCTTGAATGTAATTTCACCCCTGTTTTAATTATTCTAGTGGCTATTAATCCATTCCCGTGTCCGGTTAAATGAACGATTATTCGTACATATAAATACCCCGCCCATCGTGTCCGATTGAGTGTATATGGTAATTTATAGGGACGCCCAATTGTAAATCTTTATATTAACATTAACAAACTATCATTTAGTTAAACAAATATAAAGCCCATTAATAGCCCATAGTCTAATTTCCACAAGTGTCGTTCTTTTGTCCAAACCCCAATTATGGTACAAAGCCCAATTACCCAATTTTAGTAATTAGCCCAACATCATGATTACTTCGTTTTAAATAAGCATAATAATAACTTAGCTACAAGACATTAATATAAAAAGGTTGAACATAACTTACAATGATTAAAAATAGCGTAGCGTTACACGGACAGAATTTTGACTTACACCCTTACAATATTCGCTAACATACCCTTATTATTAGAATTATAATTAAAATTAAAATTAAAATATAAATTATATATATATATATATCGTATATATGAGAGAAGAGAGAAATAGATTATGAATTGCGATCAGAATTCGGTTGCTTTTATAGGAAAAGTTGAAATTTGGGGCTCCGCGACTCGCGGCAAAATCCTCTTCAAACTCCGCGAGTCGCGGAGAATGAATTTACAGCTCACACCCTTGGAGTCTTTCTCTGCCGACGGTTTTATAATATATATAATATATATATAATTAATATAATTAATTATATATTATATTATATTTATATACATAGTTAACTTGTAATTTTTAGTCCGTTGCGTCGAGCGTTAAGAGTTGACTCTGGTCCCGGTTCCGGATTTTCGAACGTCCTTGCGTACAATTTAATATCTTGTACTTTGCATTTTGAATCTTGTACTCTTGTAATTTCGAGACGTTTCTTATCAATAATTGGAACCTTTTAGATTGTCTTCTATACTTTTGAGCTTTTTGGTCGTTTGCGTCTTCAATTCGTCGAATCTGTCTTTTGTCTTCACCTTTTATTATTTAAACGAATATCACTTGTAAATAGAACAATTGCAACTAAAAGCTTGTCTTTCTTGAGAAATAATGCTATGAAATATATGTTCGTTTTTAGCATTATCAATAACCTAGATTGATGCTATTTAACATGATTTGAAGCCAAAAACTTCAAAAATTTTAGAAATCTAGGGTTTGTGTTCTTGAGCAATTTGGGGCTTTTTAATATAAACAGGTTATGGCCGATTTTTGTCATGAATTATTGCTAAATTGAGTAGTGTAACATGTTTAGATAGTTAAATGATCCAAACAATGATCCTAAACATGATTTTTGGAGATTAAAGTGGACTTTTTAAGTCCAAAATTCATGAACTTGATTAATTTGATATATTTGCCATTTGAGACTTGTTTAATTATTAGTAATGAATATTTTGACATGTTATTTGAGTTAAATGCTTATGAATTTTGTATACATTTTCATATGTGCTTATTTGAAAAGTGTAGAATTGTGAAAAATTGTGAAAATGTGTATAAGTTTAATTTTGATTTAACATGTTATAGTGATTGTTTTAAGTTGTTATTTTGCTAACACTAATGCATATTTGGATGCACAAATTTTGTGTTTAATGTGTTTTGCAGAAAGCCGATACTGGAGGTTCAGGAGCATCATCATCTAGACGACCAGCACCAGCACCAGAACCAGAACCAGAAATGCAACACGAACAAGAACCACAACAGGAACAACAACAGCCTGATCAGCACATACCTTATTATGATCCGGTACAGTTTGTTGATGAATTCATAGTATTCCCAATGAGGCCGCCAGTAGAATTCCCAACGATTCCTGAGCACACTCTACATCCTAATCTGAGATTTGATAGAAGATGGAGAGATTACGAGACATATCAAAGGAACAAATTCAAATTGGTAACAAAAAATGTAGAGGTGCCAAGGGTAATTGATTGGGCCCCTTTGAAAATGGTCCATCTAGCTGACCGTGTTAGACAGCTTTTAGTTCAAAGGTATGGCAGTTCTTCTTTTACAGATTGGGAACGTCTTTTCACCATTCGTAGACCTGTATATAAGGAATGGTGTGTTGAGTTGATGAGTACTGTATCACTTGATACAAATATTGTTAGAATAGATGATAGAAGATTTCTTAGGTTTATCCTTGGGGGGAGGATGTACAGAATTTCCATGCTGGACATGGCCAGGGCCTTACAGATATATACTCCTGGTGAGTTGCTATTACCCGATTGTACAAACTTGATTCATTATGGTGAACGGGTAGATAGTAACTTTAACGCTGACGCCATTTGGAGGCGTATGTCACATTTTGATGTTTTTACACGAGCAGGAGGACACTCCTATACACATATTGACAGAGCCGAGCTTCGTATTATTCATAGATTTTTGGCTAACTCGATTACACAAAGAGGTCATAATAAAGAAAAAATTACCTTATATGATTTATTCTACCTAAAGTGTATTCGGGATCCTAGAAGCTTTGTCAATATCCCTTACTGTGTTGCTTTTTATTTATCTAAAATGGTAGAGGGAATGCAGGACGGGAGTATAATAGGAGGAGGTATTTTTGTTACTCTCATTGGAGAGTATTTAGGTGTTGATAGGAACCAAGGGGGTCCATTACAGATTTGTAGAGAACAGGTTGAGCCCTTAGGATTGAAAGTTTACGTGGGTGCTAAGGTATTGAAAAGTAGACGTAACCAGGCAGTACCCTATGAGGGATCTCATCCTCAGGTAGAGAGAGGCTCAGATAAGGAAATGGAGGAGGCGGAAGACATTAGGGATGTCTTTCGAGATGCTATTCTTGACGTCCACGTTCGTATAGATGAGGAAGCAATGACGAACGCGGCCAGACATAGTATGTATGAGCAGTGGAACTCCGAGCGAGTATACGAGGATTATAGGCGACGCCAACACGATAGCTGGTTAGTTCATCAGCACCAAATCATGAGCCAGCTATCATATCAGGTACCAAATAACTATGTACCTACTCGACCTGCTCATTTTCCGCCACATAGCCCCGATATCCGACTACCCTTTAACCGGTATGACTATAACCAAGCCTATCAGAACACCTATAACCAACAATGGAACCCACCCGATGAGATGAACTGGAACCCCTATCCAGACTGATTTAGTTCCATTTGGTTATTTTTATGATTTTTATGTTTTTATCTTTTGACTTTTTCATGTTTAAACTTATGTTATTGGATATATTTGTGTAATTTTTATTATTTTATTATTATTGTGTACTAATATTTCATATTTAGAATTTGAAAGTGGGATATTAAGTCCCATTTCAAATTGCCATGCATGATTATATTTGTATGTATGTATATTGTCGATTGTACAAAACAGGGTAAAACAGCGCATTTTCAAAGACTGGCATTAAGTTCAGCAAAAGCTACTAATTTTAACGACAAGATGACAAATAAATGTGATGTAACAACAGACGAAATGAACAAATGATATGCACCATTTATCATTCAGCAAACAAACGCCAATATGTTTGGAAACTTTGGTAAAATTTAATCATTTCTACGCTAATCACCCTCAATAATTTAAATTGTACTGATTTCTTGCAAATGAGGGCATTGCAAGATCTTAAGTGTGGGAAGGGGTTAAATTCTTTCGGATTTTTAAAATTTTTATCTTTATACACTTGGTTACCATTAAAAATACTAGTAACGTAGTAGTTGTATTAGAATCTAGTGCTCTCTGATAATAAAGAACAGCCCTAGTCTTATATACTGACTACCCAATTCTAGTAAAATTTTTCAAAATTTTCAATTAAATGAACTCAAAATCATGTTTATACATATTTATGAACGATAAAACTAGGTGTTAACACCGAAATTATTGTTACCTCGGAAAGGACATAAATTGAGAAACAAACCAAAATGTTAAAATTCATTTAAAATGAAATAGAGAACAATAAAAAGGAAAATAAAAGCCAAGTGTGGGAAAAATTACCAAGTTATTTTAAACATATGTCACATATTTCTGTAACAAATAAACTGAAAATACTTTTGCTTTGGACTATACTAAACTATTTTACCCGATGAAAGAAAAGAAGAGATGGATCTATACGATGAATCAATTCCATCGTTAAAAGGAAGTAAAGTCTTCCGAAAAAGACACGCGCTTCTTGATTTAGGTCAAGAAGTTGTCGTCCAGACCAGCTGTAGGTTGACGAAAAATCTAGAAAAGTCATCACTAAAATCAGCAGGAAATCCACGGACCTCAGCATTAAACAGGGTCGCCAAGTGGTCAGATTTATCCTAACCATGAGAAGGATTTATCTCGTACAATGGGGGGGCACCATGCAAATTAGCTTGATAAGACTAATGAATCAGATCCCCAGAAAGGATAATCTCCTTAAAAGATCAAAAATCAGCTTTTAAGCCTGATATTACTCAATCCTTGAGATTGACCTTAAAGATTGAGAATTACAAACTCATGGAATTCAATGATATCTAAACTCGAGCTTGAACGAGAAAATATTTTGATCAAAATTACAAACCGATTTGTTTTCTGAAAACCCTATTTTCAATGCGTTCATTACCATTGAACGTAAAATCCTAGGAATTCACCTGGAATTCATTAGGTCACCTGAACTAAATCGGGTGTCAACCGTAAGAACGGTGGTTGCATAGTGGTCAAAGACAGGACCTTGTGCCAGACCGAAAAATTATAAGGGTGAGCTTTACTATTGCTCCTACCAAGGATAGTAATTGCGTCTGACACGTTATAGACCATAATTAAAAGCATGTCAGGGGACATTGCCTTAACAGTTGCTTGTTCAACGCTTTCCTTTACAACTGGACGGTAGTTTACCGAAAGGTAATATACGGGACAAGTAAACTGGAAGTGTTGCTTTCCAAATACAAGGTTAGCAAGTGGGTGACACAAAACTGCAAGTTTTGAGCTAAAATTTTCAAATCTGAAACCCACCAAACTCACAAAAATATTTTGCAAACACCGGTAAAGGGTTATTCCGGAAAACTTATCTAGGGTAAAAACTAGATTTAATTTTCAAAAGATCAAATGTTTTCATAAAGATCCAATTTCCTTAATGGATCTAAATTTTTATAGTCATGTGGGACTGTAAACCATATCGTTACTACCATTGTTTATACCGCCATATAGAAATCACTGATGTACAAAGTGTGAAGAATAAAGAAGTGATTCTAGTATTTCAAGACGATATTGCTTGAGGACAAGCAACGCTCAAGTGTGGGAATATTTGATAATGCTAAAAACGAACATATATTTCATAGCATTATTCCTCAAGAAAGACAAGCTTTTAGTTGCAATTGTTCTATTTACAAGTGATATTCGTTTAAATAATAAAAGGTGAAGACAAAAGACAGATTCGACGAATTGAAGACGCAAACGACCAAAAAGCTCAAAAGTACAAAATACAATCCAAGAGGTTCCAATTATTGATAAGAAACGTCTCGAAATTACAAGAGTACAAGATTCAAAACGCAAAGTACAAGATATTAAATTGTACTCAAGGACGTTCGAAAATCCGGAACCGGGACCAGAGTCAACTCTCAACGCTCGACGCAACGGACTAAAAATTACAAGTCAACTATGCACATAAATATAATATAATATTTAAATAATTCTTATAATTATTTAATATATTATATTTATTTATAAAACCGTCGGCAGAAGAAAACAACCAAATATGAGCCTCCCCAGCTGGCCATGCGATCGCATGGCCTGGAAGGCATAAATCCATGCGATCGCATGAGCCCCAGTTCCAGCCCACATGCCTATAAAAATCGAGCTTTGGTACACCACAAAATCCATCTATCTTTCTCTTCTCCATTCATACGTAATATTTATATTTATAATTTATATTTTAATTTTAATTTTAATTCTAATTCTAATAATAAGGGTATGTTAGCGAATGTTGTAAGGGTGTAAGTCGAAATTCTGTCCGTGTAACGCTACGCTATTTTTAATCATTGTAAGTTATGTTCAACCTTTTTAATTCAATGTCTCGTAGCTAAGTTATTATTATGCTTATTTAATCCGAAGTAATCATGATGTTGGGCTAATTACTAAAATTGGGTAATTGGGCTTTGTACCATAATTGGGGTTTGGACAAAAGAACGACACTTGTGGAAATTAGACTATGGGCTATTAATGGGCTTTATATTTGTTTAACTAAATGATAGTTTGTTAATGTTAATATAAAGATTTACAATTGGGCGTCCCTATAAATTACCATATACACTCGATTGGACACGATGGGCGGGGTATTTATATGTACGAATAATTGTTCATTTAACCGGACACGGGAATGGATTAATAGCCACTAGAATAATTAAAACAGGGGTGAAATTATGTACAAGGACACTTGGTATAATTGATAACAAAATATTAAAACCCTGGGTTACACTCAGTCGACATCCTGGTGTAATTATTAAACAAAGTATTAAAATCTTGTTACAGTTTAAGTCCCCAATTAGTTGAAATATTTAACTTCGGGTATAAGGATAATTTGACGAGGACACTCGCACTTTATATTTATGACTGATGGACTGTTATGGATAAAAACCAGACGGACATATTAAATAATCCAGGACAAAGGACAATTAACCCATGGGCATAAAACTAAAATCAACACGTCAAACATCATGATTACGGAAGTTTAAATAAGCATAATTCTTTTATTTCATATTTAATTTCCTTTATTTTATATTTAATTGCACTTCTAATTATCGTATTTTTATTTATCGTTATTGTATTTAATTGCACTTTTAATTATCGTACTTTTTAATTATCGCAAGTTTATTTTATCGCACTTTTATTATTCGCAATTTCATTATCGTTATTTACTTTACGCTTTAATTTAAGTCTTGTATTTATTTTTAATATTTTACATTTGGTTTTAACTGCGACTAAAGTTTTAAAATCGACAAACCGGTCATTAAACGGTAAAAATCCCCCTTTATAATAATAATATTATTTGTATATATATTTGTATTTTTATAAAAGTAAACTAATATAGCGTTAAGCTTTGTTTAAAGATTTTTCCTGTGGAACGAACCGGACTTACTAAAAACTACACTACTGTACGATTAGGTACACTGCCTATAAGTGTTGTAGCAAGGTTTAAGTATATCCATTCTCTAAATAAATAAATATCTTGTGTAAAATTGTATCGTATTTAATAGTATTTCCTGCTAAAATATAATAGTATTATATATACACCTCGCGAAACATCAAGTTTATCCCTTATAATTGAAGTTAATCATATTTTTAATGATCTATGACTCAATATATTCTTTTATATTATTAAATAAAAGAATCTGAACAATTATAACTTAATTTTATTATTATGCTGTTATGCGTTTATGATAAAAAAAATATGATTATATAGACCACATTTATTAGTTAACATTCATTTTCAAAAGAATATTTTTTAATTGTGACATGGTTAATTATTCAATTATTTTTATCATTTTAAAAAATATGAATAATAATATTCATTAATAAAATTTTTACCTTTTAGTTTATCTTCTAATTGAAGTTAATCATATTTTTAATGACCTAAGACTTAATTAATTAATATATATATATATATTATAATTATTTAACAATATTTATTACACCATATTTATGACATCATACTTAATATATTTAATTTTCTAAGACTCAGTTACTATATATATATATATATATATATATATATATATATATATATATATATATATATATATATATATATATATATATATATATATATATATATATATATATATTTATTACATCATATTTAATGATCTAATTTACTTTTTTACCATTATTAAACATATATTTTATAGTAAGTTTTTTAACCTTTTAACCATGAATAAATTTAAGATGAGGTGAAAGGCTATTTATGACATCATACTTAATTTTCCAGTACTCAATTACTATATATATATATATATATATATATATATATATATATATATATATATATATATATATATATATATATATATATAGGGTGAAGATCCAGCGCTAAGTGGGTATAAGTGGGATAAGGGGATAAGTGATTTTGTGATTTTTATATCTCGAGTTCTACAGCTCCGATTTAAAAAAAAAAATGCTGGTACCTATTTTCATTGTGCAGATTCATAATTTTTTTTTTCTTCAACTGGAGCGTTAAGATGCATCCCTAAACCCTAATCCCTAAACCCTAAACTCTAAATCGGGCTAAATCCTAAAAAAAACTCAAAAAAACCTCAAAAAACGTTAACATGCATCAGGTGCATTTTAAGCTCTTGTTGAAAAAAAAAAATTATGAATCTACATAATGTCAGTAGATTACGGAAATTTTTTTTTTAAATTGGAGCTCTAATGTAAAAGATATAAAAATCTCATTTTACTTATCCTCTTATTCCAAAAATATCACTTATCCCTATCTCCCCCTATATATATATATATATATATACATATATATATATATATATATATATATATATATATATATATATATATATATATATGTATATATATATATTTTGGGCATACGTAAGATGCTTATTTTAATGTTAGGTTTTCGTAACTCATGGTCATCTTTGCCATATTATAGATTCATTGTATATACTAGGTGCATTGCCCGTGCGTTGCACGAATCTGATAAGCGTTGTTGCATCGCACTTGTAATGTTGATACGTGAAGCGATTTATGTCGACGGTTAACAATACGAATCTGGAATATTTGAATATAAACATACGTAAATCAATTTGTGTCGTCTATTGTGAATATATATATATATATATATATATATATATATATATATATATATATGTATATATATATGTATATATATATATGTATATATATATGTATATGTATATATATATATATATATACATATATCACAACCAAATACTATATAGAAGATCAAACATCTTAAAAAATAATGATAAAAACATTTTTATAACTCTATCAATTGTTTCATTTGAAAAGTGTCATCATTTCATTTAAAAAGTGTAGTGAGGTAAAAAATGAAAAATAGTATTCGAAGACAACAATGACTATCAATTTAATTAGGTACTATATATAAGGTAAGTGAAAAGGTTAAAACTATTGTTATTATTTATGACATAACATAAAGTTATTATGAATGTTTAGGATAAATGAAAAGTTTAAAACTATTGTTATTATACATAACATACATCAATTTTAGTTATGATTAAAAATATTTAGGATCAAATGTATGATAATAACTTAATATCAATAATCAAACTGAAAGACTTTATACGCAACATTTTATTATTAATTTTTTAGTTCTAAATTGTCTTATCCTGATTAATTAATCAACTATTTTTACCATCTTTATATATTTTATTTTCTTAAACACATCTATTATGAACAATAATTAAGTAATTATAGTTACATGAAAACTCAAATATTTGATACGTAGTAAGTATTCACTTAATATTTAATAATAAGCTGTTGATGTAGTAAAAGTAACAATTATATGCTAATTAAACTACTCCGTAATAGCTACTTGATCAAACATAACATATAATATAGTTGACTTATTCAATACATGTTAAATTATCTTTGTTATTCAAGAATCAATTTTTTTTTTTACCATCGTTAATTACATTAATAATCATTTTACTATAATTTATCATAATAATAATGTTATATTGTTATTCATCATCATATGAAGTAAGTATTATCCATGTATAGAAGGCATAATTTTTTTTTATCATATTATCTATCAAAGAACTCTATGATGTAAATGATTGCTAAAAGATTACGTTTAATAATAAAACATAAAAAAATATTAAGAATCAAGATAAAAGTCAAATTAAATAAAACGTACATACAATTCAATAGAATAGTAAAAAAATTTGCATTCTTTAATATTTGTAACCTACATCCATAACAAATATGATACAAAAAGAAGGCATAATTTCTTTATCCATTATCAAAGAACTATATGATGCAAATAATTGCTAAAGAAAATATTTAATAATACAACGTTAAAAGGAAATATTGAACATCAAGAGAAAAGCTAAATTAAATAAATCATACTTACAATCCAATACAAAAATGAAACAATTTGTATTCTCTAGTATATATACATATTCGCAATAGGAAATACTCCGCAATGCTTTGTCCCTTAATGTTGTAATATCTGAAACTTGTCCGAGTAAGATGTTGACATCACTACATATTAACAATAAAAGAAACCTAGACAACAACAACAACAACAACAACAACAACAACAACAACAACAACAACAACAACAACAATAATAATAATAATAATAATAATAATAATAATAAATAAATAAATAAATAAATAAATAAATAATTAAAAACACAACAAATACATTATTGATGAAGATCTATAATCGACGTAAAAGTAACACCAAAGATAGTATACAACAATAATATAAATCACATACAAATCTAATATATATATATATATATATATATATATATATATATATATATATATATATATATATATATATATATATATATATATATAAAACTCTAAACAACTATCAAAACGGATAAATTTCACATGATAATAGAAAAATACTCATGTACACCAATAACTTTTTAATAAAGTCATACCGTAGCATAAGACTAACGTTCGTGTGATAGATGAATATACAATATTACATGAGGAAATAATCTTACTAAATTTATGATGATGATGATTAAGAACTAACATATATAAAACTCTATCAATTATTAATTAGTATTTGCAATGTATGTGGTGAAATGAAAAATGTGTATTGTGAAAATGAATAATGAGTATTTATATGCAACATTATAATAACTTATTTAATTTAATATAAGGAAAATGAAAAGGTTAAAACTTATTTATTTATTATAAGAATAATGAAAGGATTGAAATTAATCAATTTAATACATGAAAAATGAAAGGATTAAAATTTAGATATTATTATTAATGAATATTCTAATTCTTTTATTTTTTTAATTATTACCTTATTATAAAATTAAGTAGGAAATAAGGAAAAATGTTTTTTTTAGTTGTAAATGATTAAATTAAGAGGTTTTAGTGCCCTCATTTATGACTCAAGGAGTTACTTTTATATTATATATAGATATAGATTGTATTCTTAATCAATAATATGGTTGCTTATAAAAAAAATATATTATAATAATTGAACATTCTCATTTTCGAAATAATTGACACGATTACTATATAAATTTCATCAAAGTAATATAAAGATACTTTGTTACTAAAGTGTCGTTGCATATAAAACTCCAACAGAATAATCATTTAAGAGCAACATTTGTTCTAAGAAATATCATATATTATTAATTTGTTTAATGATACTAGCAAATAAAATTGTCTTCAAGTAAACTTTTTAGATCAGGTTAATTTAAGAAGTAATTTTTTAGATCAGGTTAATTTAACAAGTATTATATTACGTACATAGAACGATTCTACGAGTTCAATTTTATCCTCGTGTCTTTGTAACAATAAATTGTACGATGTATTTCGTCAATGTTGACCACAAAAGCCGGTAATAAAAAACGTTATACGTACATTTTTTTTTATTTTTTTTTATCTTTGTAAGGGTAATATGTTAGTTATGTCGATGATGCCCATGATGGTGACGCTGTTTTAGACTTTTTCCAAATTATCTTAATAAATGTTTTAGTTCATGTTATTATGAATTGACAAAGTACCCAGTATTTAATTAAATCGTGCAGAATACGTGTATTGACAAGAACATTTGACTACAAAAGACTAGTTTGTATCAATTTGAAGATAATTTGCATTGAGTTGATTGAATAAAACCCAGAAGCTCTTTCAAAGTTTTGATACAATTATGTAACCTATACTTCCATATAGACGTCACCATTTTTTCTTTTACGTAATTATACTTCAATTTTAGTTTTAGCCTTTAGGGGTTGAGCTCAATGATTTATATTTGAATTTTAATTTGTTTTTGGTCTTTGTAGATTGAGCGATTGTTGGACGTATATCAGGATTTTAGAGACAATCCAAACTCTATCTTAAGGCAGTAATCAAAGGACAAAGTTTTAATCTAATAAACTTAACTCTTGGAATCGATAATATCAAACTTACATGAGTATACTAAATTAAATCGACACCTTGAAGCCAATATTCAATAAGTAAACGGTTTGGAATGACTGCAGATCGACAATACGGACTTAGGGTTGTATATGGTGTGTAACATCACAAAGTAACCCTAAGCCCGTATATATACTGTCTGCACCGACAGTCGGTCGACTGACTCTGTCAGTCAGTCGACTGTTAATTATAGTCGATCGATGATCAACTTACACCGACCTACACCAATCTATGATGGTGTACTCAGTCGTTTGACTGACCCTGTCAGTCGGTGAGTGTGTGGTCAGTTTATGTAACGACCCAACCCGTTATCCAACCGAAAACGCGAAATAAATTTTTTTTTATTCAGTAAGAGTGCGCGGCGCGCACAAGCCAAATCAGGTTCTGTCCGGATTTTTCATTTTTCGTTTAATGATCTCCCACTTCCCGACACTTTTAGACTAAACGCTTTTCACAGCATTTTATAATATGTAAAACTAACACGTTTCAATAATAAAACAAGTTTTACGACACCGGGCCCACATCGGCCGTTTTACGACTTTCGTACAAAATACAAGTTTTCGACTACATGAGTTTAAGTTCCAAACACAACTACGAGCATGATGTTTGGGGATAAACTACCCAATCCTAAGTCGAAACCAAAAGTAATCCAAGCAAGCATCAAAAGGGTAAATCATCTAATCCCAAGCATACCCTTGCCACGTCCGCCTCTGAACCTAAAAATATAAACAACGAGAGGGTAAGCTAATGCTTAGTGAATGCAATACTTATACGCATACATACATAATTCTATTACTTGCATACATCTACACAAACAACACAATAATCATTAGCAAACCGCAATAAACGTATAATCGTATGTACAACAAGTCAACACCTTTAGCATAGAGATCTCAACAATAATACGTACCAACAACAAGATACGTACAATGCCAGTGAAACTTACACACCCCAACATACACAATGTCGAAATTCGACTCGATGGTGGCCGATGAAGAGCGGTAGGTCAAATACGTTAACCACTCACCACCCAATCCAACGCGTACGTGGCCGACGAAGAGCGGTAGGTCAAATACGTTAACCACTCACCACTACGCACCATGAGGCCGACGAAAAGTGCAACTGAAACGTTAACACTTACCTCAATCACAAGGATGGCCGACGAAAAGCGAAACCGCTTACCATCCTACGATAAGTGGCCAACGAAGAGCGGATCCTCAAACGGATAACACTCACCACTCACCCCAACACACACATGTGGCCGACGAAGAGCGATAGGTCAAACATTAATCACTCGCCACATAACCAAACATACACATGTGACCGATGAAGAGTGATAGGTCAAACATTAACCACTCGTCACATAACCAAACTCACACATGTGACCGACGAAGAGTGATAGGTCAAACATTAACCACTCGTCACATGCCTCACCTCCAATCGTGGTCGACAAAGAGTCGTTCCTTCCGGATATCACTCACCACATAACGCAAACCAAATATAGCGAACGAAGAGCTATCCATACGGATATCACTCACTATATTTTCCCAACCCAAATGTGGCCCACGAAAAGCGTATCCTACCGGATAACACTTGCCACGTTGCACGCAAGCAACCAAATTATATACATACGCGTATAAATATTCTACTCACCTCGATTACTTGAAAAGCAATCCCGCTTGATCTCCTAAACGTCCAAATGCAAATCACCTAAGTAATTCACAAACAAAAAAGCTAAACACTCTAGCTTATGCCCAAAACACCATAAGTGCAATTTCGACCCATTAGCACTTACTTCCACTTTGATTAAGTCAAATCTCGCCCGAAAACCCCCATAATCACAATCGACTAGTGATTATGTTCCAACAGCTCATTTTACTCAAGGTTTCATCATCAAAACATATTACTTGCATCAATTTACACAAAACCCGTTTTGACCTAATCTCAAGTCAAAACACCCATTTTGTAAGCTTACACACTTAACCACTTATAACCTAAGTTAACTAGTGATATTAACACCCGAACATGATTATCAACTAATCAATTTCATCATCCAACCCAAAACCCACCAACAATGGTTATCGACACCATTTACTAGCTCAATCACCCAATTATCAACTAGTGGTTTTACTCAAGAACACCCAAATCCAAAACCCCAATTATGAACACTAATCAAATTATGAAAACTCGGAGTTAGAACTTACCAACACTACCACAACGTAGCTATGAGCGAGATAAATAACTTTAACACTCGAGCTTTTGATCGATTCAAGCTCCTTCTTCTCCAAATCTCCAAATCTCCAAATCTCTCTCTAGAATCTCTATCTCTCTCTCTAGATGAAATGGGAGTGTTTGTGGATTTGAAAGTGATCCAAAACTAGATCCAATTCTGGTATTAAGGCTACAAATCCGTCCTTAAGTGAAATGACCAAAATGCCCTTCATTTAACTCTAATTAAAAGAAAACAGAAAACTGCCATCAGACAAGGTGCGCGGCGCGCACAAGCTCAAACTCACTCTGTCAGTTTCGATTTAATCCAGTTTGATTATTCAACGTTTATGTACACCTGTACACTTGGGTTTAGGGTCTTACAACTCTCCCCCACTTAAATTGGATCACGTCCCCGTGATCCTCGCTATTTTAACAACAGGACCCACGCTCTATGGTCCTTCGATATACGTCCAAACTCGATGTCCACAACAATTTCCACAATTCCTTTAGGCAACTTTACTCAAAAGTTACCCTTCCGATTTAAATCATCATCTGTGATTTACCAAATCTACCAAACCGAGCACTAAGTCTCGCTTCATTCCCAAATCAGAACGAACTCACGCCTCAATCGCATGACAAACACATGCTAACATTCCAAAGCCTCGTACCGAGTTAGCAATCCCTTTAGCGTACCCTTATCATGTACATCGCTAAAGTAACAACACACCAATAATATGACCAACAAACAACACAATGGAGCCGATGAAAAGTGAATCCTTACGATCGGATACCACTTGCCCCACATCTTCACGCGTACGTGGCTGACGAAAAGCGGTATATCAAACGTTAACCACTTACCACTACGCAACAAGAGGCCGACAAAAAGCGCATCCTTACGGATCACACTTACCTCTCCCCACACATGGCCAAACAAAAGCGATTCCTAACGGAAAATGCATTCCACACAACAATAAGTAGCCGATGAAAAGTGAATCATAACGGATAACACTTACTACTTATCACACCTCAACCGTGGCCAACGAAAAGTGAATCCTCGCAATTGGATAGCACTTGCCAAAATACATACAAATAAACTAATTATATACGCATACTTAGAATCATTTTACTCAACTTGGAACCTCCCGCACACGAACCATACGTATGCACAAACATCGCTAACACAATCGCGCAAATCATAACCTATATCACGTATAGGTTCAAGAATACATTTCTTTAAAAGAGAAATAGGCATACCATCCCTCGATTACGGGACCCTACCTTGCTCAACGAGACCGCCCAATTGTCTCTTAATGAGCTCAACCACATTACCACCTCAAGTAGTATTTCACATCCAAACCAATAAATACAATTTAACCAAAATTGTACTTTACCACAAATTGACCAATCTAGGTCCCGACACTAGTCTCCGGATCTACCATGAGCATTATCCAAAATTTCACACTAAACCTCCTCGTGTGGGAGTGTAACTCCCCCACTTGGAACTACGTTCCATAACCACATCGTCGTGGTAACATCATTCCGCGATAACTATCACTCTCCGATATACGTGACCAATCTAGCCATCGGTCGTAGCACTCGAATTCCTAAGAATTCATTTCGCACACTAGAAATTGATGCTCACCATCACCCGTTGGCGTTATTTAAGCAACGGCATAAAGCCAACACAACACGCACCTTGTACAACCGTACAATGCTACTGAAAAGTAGACTTTTCCAACAATTTGGGTTCACACGACCCATCGCCACATCTTGCTCCAACCTTGAGCATACAAAGGATCTTAACCTATCCTTAATCACTTCGAACGAAGAGTTCATCACAATTACACAAGCTTTATCCTTGGAATCCTCCGATTGCCATATCTTGTTAAAGTTTCACCTAGTCACTCATGTACCTAAGGGTTTCTCTCCGGTACCCTAAGTATAATGTGACCATAACATCGCCAGAGTCGAACATCACGCTTGCAGGTATGAAAGAGGCACCTGACATTGCGTTACTCAGACTCCACTACCAATATTCATCGAGACCGAAAGACTAGACTTCGTGGGTTCCATTCATCCGATGTCACCCATCACAACACGAAAGCGACCTTAAGTCATCCGTACCCGACGAAACTTATGTTTCATCAATTACGACACAAAAGCGACTACGCGCTACCAAAACAACACCAAAGCCCATTCTCATGGCATGGTAAAATCTTTCGCCCATCACTAAGGAATGCTTGAAAGCAGCAAGTCTTACGCCCTTCGCCCGTCAACCCGACCATTATCACAGGGTAATTCCATAAGGAACGCTACCCCTCATTACACTACGCACTATCACAACATGCATCAAACAAAATCATAAGTACGTTTCAAAAAGATAATCGAAAGGTACCTGAACATCGTCGTCAGGTTCTCATGCGTTACCAACTAAATTCGGACACGCCGACTTTCAGTGTCCCTCCTTTCGAAAATTAAAACACGTAACCCTGTTAGACTTCGCATTCGTACATTCGCGCGACAAATGACCCCGTTGTCCGCAATTATAACACGTGGGTATAAAACCACCGGTACCACTCTTCTTCACGCTTTCGTTTCCCTCAGAAGTACTCTTACCTTTCTTGTTCGAATGCATCGTAGTTTCGAACTTTCGCTTACTAACATCGAAACCACTCTTCTTCAGGACAAGCATCTCAAAACCCTTCGCCATGTCAAACAGTTCATCAAAAGTTTTCAACGCGTTCCTACTAATCTTCTCTTGGTAGTGGTCATTTAAAGTTCGGTAAAAGTCTTCCTTCAACATATGATCATTCCCGACATACTCCGGGCAAAATTGGGTCTTCGATAAGAAAACGGATTTGAGAGTGTTTAAATCCATTGACCCTTGTCTCAAAGCACGCAACTAGTCTTTAAGCTTAGAATGATCGGCCGAAGTTCGGTATTCCTTAAAAAATTCCGCTTTGAATTCGTCCCATGTAAACTCCATACATTGTTCCTCACCATAGAGTTGAATTTTCGCATCCCACCACAACTTGGCGTCACCCCTTAGCATACTACTACCATACCTCGTCTTCTTATCGAGAGGGCACTCACTAGTACGAAAGGCCCCCTCCATATTGGAGATCCATCGAGCACTCTTTGAGTGGGTCTCGTTCTCCCTCAAAAGTGGGAGGTTGAGCATCCTTGAAGTTTTTGTAGTAAAAGTCTCGTCTTCCCACATTATCCTCGTGAAGAACAACCTTAACTTATTCCTTGACTAGATTGACTACTTGCTCGTCAATCGTATCTAAGAACATCTTTTTAACATCCTCTAGAAACTTCACCTTTTGACGCTCAAAGATGGCCTCAACCTTGGCCGTGAACTCGGAGTCCTCGCCGTGATCACCATTATCATGTCCGTTCCTCGTCTTCATTCTAAGAAATGAACGCGGTTAGGAACGCAATACGAATAAATTACATACACCGCCACGATCAATATTCACAATCATATAATTATGCCACCGTTCGTACATCCCATTTAGTTCAATACTTGTTGTACATCACTTGCATGACTTGGCTTGCAACCGTAATAATGGTCGCGAATTATTATTACGCTCACACGCCATGCCGAGCTCATGAATACAACAACTATCTTGCTAGACGTTCAACACAAAACAACATGATTAGTAACAATGTAATCAATACATAGTTATTTCACCTATTCTCTAAGGCACTAACTAAAACCCGAACTGACCCGTAATCCTACAAGTCCCGCAACAAATAAGCGCACACAAAAAGTCTAAGTCTAGGCGCCTATCTCAAGTCACCTAAATCCCTTAGACCATGCTCTGATATCACTTGTAACGAACCAACCCATTATCCAACCGAAAACGCGAAATAAATTTTTTTTTATTCAGTAAGGGTGCGCGGCGCGCAGCCCCATCTGTGCGCGGCGCGCACAAGCCAAAATCAGGTTCTGTCCGGATTTTTCATTTTTTGTTTAATGATCTCCCACTTCCCAACACTTTTAGACTAAACGCTTTTCACAACATTTTATAATATGTAAAACTAACACGTTTCAATAATAAAACAAGTTTTACGACACCGGGCACACATCGGCCGTTTTACGACTATCGTACAAAATACAAGTATTCGACTACATGAGTTTAAGTTCCAAACACAACTACGAGCAAGATGTTTGGGGATAAACTACCCAATCCTAAGTCAAAACCAAAAGTAATCCAAGCAAGCATCAAAAGGGGAAATCATCTAATCCCGAGCATACCCTTGTCACGTCCGCCTCCGAACCTAAAAATGTAAACAACGAGAGGGTAAGCTAATGCTTAGTGAATGCAATACTTATACGCATACATACATAATTCAATCACTTGCATACAGCTACACAAACAACACAATAATCATTAGCAAACCGCAATAAACGTATAATCGTATGTACAACAAGTCAACACCTTTAGCATAGAGATCTCAACAATAATACATGCCAACAACAAGATACGTACAATGCTAGTGAAACTTACACACCTCAACATACACAATGTCGAAATTCGACTCGATGGTGGCCGACGAAGAGCGGTAGGTCAAATACGTTAACCACTCACCACCCCTCGTAATGCGTACGTGGCCGACGAAGAGCGGTAGGTAAAATACGTTAACCACTCACCACTACGCACCATGAGGCCGACGAAAAGTGCAACCGAAATGTTAACACTTACCTCAATCACAAGGATGGCCGACGAAAAGAGAAACCGCTTACCATCCTACGATAAGTGGCCAACGGAGAGCGGATCCTCAAACGGATAACACTCACAACTCACCCCAACACACACATGTGGCCGACGAAGAGCGATAGGTCAAACATTAATCACTCGCCACATAACCAAACATACACATGTGACCGAACAAAGAGTGATAGGTCAAACATTAACCACTCGTCACATAACCAAACTCACACATGTGACCGACGAAGAGTGATAGGTCAAACATTAACCACTTGTCACATGCCTCACCTCCAATCGTGGTCGACAAAGAGTCATTCCTTACGGATATCACTCACCACATAACGCAAACCAAATATAGCCAACGAAGAGCTATCCATACGGATATCACTCACTATATTTTCCCAACCCAAATGTGGCCCACGAAAAGCGTATCCTACCGGATAACACTTGCCACGTTGCACATAAGCAACCAAATTATATACATACGCGTATAAATATTCCACTCACCTCGATTACTTGAAAAGCAATCCCGCTTGAGCTCCTAAACGTCCAAATGCAAATCACCTAAGTAATTCACAAACAAATAAGCTAAACACTCTAGTTTATGCCCGAAACACCATAAGTGTAATTTCGACCCATTAGCACTTACTGTGACGACCCGAAAATTTCTGACTAAATTTAAACTTAATCTTTATTTGAATTCGACACGATAAGCAAAGTCTGTAAAGCTGAGTCTCAAAATTTTGAACTATTTTAATATATTCATTTACCCTGTGACTATTTCTGACGATTCACGAACCTTTAAATTATAAACAGAAATTCATATATAAATAATTGTACATGTAATATATATATATATATATATATATATATATATATATATATATATATATATATATATATATATATATATATATATATAATAAATTAAATATATTTATAAACTATTATAAGATTTAATTATTATGAAAGATAACTTAACTAAAACTTGTTATCTTAAATATATAGCGTATAAATGATTTCAAACATAATTTATCAACGTATAAGTTATACTATGAGTTTAATTGTTTAATATATATAATTAATATGATTATCTAATTAATATTTAAAACATAATTGTATATATATACATATGTGTGTGTGTGGCTTCTATACATTATTGTTAATTGTATGTATAAATAGTAAATACTCAAAATATGTTATTATATATAATTAATTAATAATGTGTAATATTAATAAATTAGATTTAATTACAAGTTTAAAATATAGTTATTATACTTACTTTCATTATTATTACTAAAATTAATATTAATATTAATATCAGTAGTAGTAATATTATTATTTTCAATATATAATATATAAATATGAAATTTGATATATATACATAAATAATATTATTACTAATATTATTATCAATGCTAATATAGTTAGTATTATTATTATAATTATCATTAATAATATTTTATCATCAAGTTCATAGAAATTATTATTTTTATTATTATTACTTTTATTATTATTATTATTATTATTATTATTATTATTATTATTATTATTATTATTATTATTAGTATTATTATTATTTGTATTTAGATTATTATTAATATAATTATAATTATTAATTACTAATAATTATTATATGAATATAAATCAAATCGTACGATTTTGGATTCAAATCTGTTCCCATCTCAATCGACTTTCTCTAAATTTTGTTTCTATCTCCTAATCTGTTATACATCAAAATCGATCGTACTAGTTGTTAGAATCTCAATAGACTTTTAAATATATTTTTTTTCATATTTTATTCATGATTAAACGTGTTCTGTCCACTCTTTTAACTATAAAACAAATGAATAATCTGTATTCTGGACCAACTCATTTGACATTACACCCTCAATATCAATTACAATCACATTCAACAGAGATTAGTTGTTGAATTAATATGAAAACCATGAAAAACACTCGATACCCTCTGTTCTTCTAACTTTTCAGCCAAAAACCGATTTTGAATAAAATTTAAAAATGTATAAATGTAATTATGTTGGAAATCTTCCACTCAAACTACCAGAAAAGTCTCAATTACCAATTTTCTATATTGAATCCTAATGTGTGAGTCAAATATTTTGAATAAAAAGTCAACCGAGTGTTTGAAGATCAAATTGGAGTTTTATAGGTTATTTCTGTTGAAATCAACGATTCCTAAAGATTTTATGAATCATCTGAAACACAATTCAGGTAGTAATTATTGTCTAATACGACCTTAAATTCATAATCGTGATTGGAGTTTCTTCGAGGGTGTTAACGAGCTGCTACAGCTGTTCTGTAGTTTTTTTTTTATCTGTTAATTCAAGATAAACACAAGTGGTCATTAGTATTTCAACTCCAAGTTTAGAATCAAACTTTTAATTCACTGCTATGATAGTAGTCTCTGGTCGATGTGTTCATGTGAAGAAGAAGAAGGAGAAACAGTTTAATACGCGGGTTATATTGTTTTATATGGGGTACAAATCAGAAAAACAAATACGGAGTAATGGTTTGAGAGAAATGTTGGGGAACGAGAGGTCTCGAGTTCGAGCCCGGGCGTGGGCATCTATTTTTTTTAAAGCTTGTGAGGTAGTTTTTTTTTTCATTTTTATTTATTATTATTATTATTATTATTATTATTATTATTATTATTATTATTATTATTATTATTATTATTATTATTATTATTATTATTATTATTATTATTATTATTATTATTATTATTATTATTATCATTATCATTATGATTATTGTTATTAGTGTTATTACTATGATTATTGTTATTGTTGTTATTATTATTATTGTTATTATAAGTATTATAATTATTAATATTAGTATCATAATAGGTATTATTATTACTCTAAGTATTATCAATGTTATTATCATTATTAGTTTATCATTTTAGCTCTACTATTATTACTATGATTACGATTAGGATTATTATTATTGTTATTATAAAAATATTACAAGTTATTATTATTTTCACTAATATTAGTATTAATATCATTTTTGTAATTATTAGTACTAATATTATTATTATTAACATAAGTATCATTTTTAAACAATATCGTTATTATTTTTAGTATTATCCAAATCAATAAAGTTATTATTACTAGTAAATTATTATCATCAAAACTATCATTTTTGTTACAGATAAATTTTTTGTACCTAAAATATACTTAATACATATATTATAATTATATTAATAGTTTATATACTATATATCAAACATATTAACATTATTTATATAATTACTTATATATAACAAACTAATGATTTGTTTTAATATAATACCAACCATATATATATATATATATATATATACACTAATATAACTAAATATATATACAACATAAACATATATAACATATAATATGAGATATAATATGAGTATTTGTTTTTAATGGAATCTAGTATAAATTCTATATAACTAAAAATATATATAAATAATACATACTAATAAAGGAAATTATGTGATTCCACTAGATGTATTAATAAATATACAAATGATATAGGTTCGTGAATCTGAGGCCAACCCTACACTTGATAAATGATGTCATATGTATTTTTACTACAAAATACAGTATGGTGAGTTTCATTTGCTCCCTTTTTAAATGCTTTTACAATATATTTTTGGGACTGCGAATACATACGCAACTTTTATAAATGTTTGACGAAATAGACACAAGTACTTAAAAACATTCTACGAATGAGTTATGAGTACACCGGATATCACCCCTTTATAGTCTGGTAATCTAAGAATTAGGAAACCAAGCTCCTAATTGACGCGAATCCTAAAGATAGATCTATGGGCACTAACAAGCCCCAGTCAGAGAATTTGAACTGCTTTAGTACTTCAAAATAGGTATACAACCGCCAGCTTTAAAAGATATGATCTGTTTGTGAGGTGTACATAACCATCATATTTAAAAGAGTGGCCTGTTTGTATGTTTTTGCATGACCGTGCGGAATGCCGGTATGCGGGGGATATTCTATATGCATCTTGTTAAGGTCGATTACCAGGTGTTTGTAGTTCGTATGAATGACTTTTATCTATATGCCGTGCGAAATGCTTGATATGAGATTATGTTTATGAAAGATATTAAAAATCACGAGGCAACCTACGGGGGAGAAAAGGATACGAACCTACTCTGCTAAGCATTATGAAATATGTTTTCGTACACGAGATAGGTGTAATGTATTTAAATATTGTAGTCTATTAAAATGATGAATTTTATTGTTTATAATAAACTAATGAACTCACCAACCTTTTGGTTGACACTTTAAAGCATGTTTATTCTCAGGTATGAAAAAAATCTTCCGCTGTGCATTTGCTCATTTTAGAGACATTTTGGAGTCGATCATCGCAATGGAACCAGATGTTGGTGACTTCATCCAGATGGATTAGGACGGGGTATGACATGTGGTATCAGAGCGGTGGTCTTAGCGAACCAGGTGTTGCATTAGTATGTCTAACTAATAGTTGTTTAGATGCATTAGTGGATCTGGACTTCGACCGTGTCTGCATGTCAAAAGTTTTGCTTATCATTTTGTGTCGAAAATTACCTGCTTATCATTCTTAGTCTAGACACATCTTACTGCCTCTATTGCATAGATAGTGTATAGATAAATTCATATCTCAGCGTATACATTACTGTAAACTTTGCCTGACAACTTCTGAAGATTCCTCCATAACGTATGGGATCTTGGTATTTTATATACATATGAAAATTATGTATTTCTAAGTCCTATAATCTATCTCATATCGAAAAATCAATTCCCTAATCGTACGAAATGGATCCTTCAACAAGTTCGAGTTCATCAGACTCCGACAACTATTCCGACATGGATGTTCACCTAAGCTCTAAAACCAGCGTCACCAGAATAAATCAACCAATCATCCATCCCCAATTCATCTGATGGGTTCGTAGTCAACTTAATCAATGGAGTCAAGAAGAAGGAGATTCCTTCCATCAACCAAATTCACCTCTTGGCAAAGAACCTAAAGCACTTACCGGCAAACCCATTCGAAACACCATTTTCACACTCATTTCCAGAGTATCTCGCCACGATTATATTCTATCTAAAATTCTAAACCTTATTCATTCACTCGTTCCAACCGACAATCATCCCGGAATAATATAAGAAGTCAACGAACTTCGCGCTCGAATAATCAATTTGGAGAATATGGTGCAAAATTTACCAGCTTCAGCAACATCATCGGCACCAACAGTACCATCAATAAACAGCACCAGTACCATCAATAATCCATGCCTCAACATCTTATTCTGTACCTCGAGTAAAATCATCGTTCTATGTATCGTTCTACATCAATTATCTTCGTTCTTCATGGCGATTATGTAATCTCTAATATTTTAGAGGTTATGTATTCTAGTTCAAACGGTAAATCAAATAAAATTAATATCTTATTGACTCATTAAATCCATGATTACATCTGAAGAAAATATATATGTATATATGTTTTCATAAAGATTGTAACTAAGAATTCTTTTGTACAAACTGTTAACGGTAAAAATATTTTAATGGTAGGTAATACCCGAGGAATATTTAGATTTCACATTAGTAAGTTACACTGTACATTCTTCGAATATGATTCAACAATCAATTACTATCCTACTTACAACCACCGATATACGTATCCGTTCACCGCAGAGTAACCATTTTCATCCAATTTCATATTTGGATTTTGATTAACCAGAATCTAACAAGTGGCATAATGAAGAAAATGTTGGACAAAATAAAATTTGTTAGAAAATTAACTATGAGAAATTTTGTTAAGAATCCACGCTAACTGTTCCTAGCTAACTGATTATATTTTATTTATCGCAATTTAATTATCGCAATTTATATTCTCGCAATTTTATTTATCGTCATTTAATTTCTGTTATTTATTTTACGCAGTTTAAATATCGGGACACGTATACAAGGTTTTGACATATCATATCGACGCATCTATATATATTATTTGGAATAACCATAGACACTCTATATGCAGTAATGCTTGAGTTAGCTATACAGGGTTGAGGTTGATTCAATAATATATATACTTTGAGTTGTGATCGAGTCTGAGACATGTATACAATGGGTCACGAATACTTATTAATTAATTCGAATATTATATATTAAATTATATATGAATTATTGTATTACTAATTGTGGACTGCTAACTGTGGACTAACAACATTGGATAATTAAAATGAATTAAAATATTGATTATAACATATGACACTAAACAATTCTTTAAGTTTGCCACTTGATTTCATCTTAAACCTCATTTGTATCTTTACGATTACAATCTGCGTTCAAACCTTTCATGATTCTTGAAAACACCTCAATTGGGAGGATGAACCAACCGCACTTCATCTGCGAAAGAAAAGATTGATGCATATAGCTATGCACCTGAAAACCCTCGGAACCTAAGTAAATGTTTAACACGTATCTGTGCTAACTCTTTGGGAGTTGTTATTACCGAAAATCACTTTGCAATCCCTTTTCAAATTAGCCAATTTTGTCACAGCTTCAGCAAATTAATTTCGACTTTTCATTCGAATAAACCTTATTATAACCTTATATATAAGTTACCTTTCGTCATCGTTACCGGGGAACCGTTTATATTCCACCATATTAACAGTAAACTTATCAGCAACTTCATTGATCTCTGACTTTTCAAAGAATCATTATATTCATTGAAACCTTATCATATACTCATCCACACCTTATAACGAGAATGACCATACCAATTATCAGGAATTAGCAATCAGTATTTTGAATCTCGCAACGTTTCTACTTCAACAGTTATATGTATACATATAACAATTATCTCTTAGAATTATGATCTTCCATTCTGAAATTCTGAAAAGCACCCAGTCTATGAATCAATACTCCAAATTTTGAAAATTGCTGATGAAGCAGCAAAAACTGTAAACAATCTTAACAGTTGAAAGTTTGATAATAAAGAGTAATGACTGAAGAAGCTCAAAGTTGGAACTGAAAAACTAATTGAGCAAACCATGATGGAGACTGTGGACAAATCACAAAGACTAAACCCGCCTTCAAAGAATCCAAATGATTCAGTATCTGCTGAACTCATTAACGAATACCTTGCTCCTGAATCTAAATGTAATGACCCGAAAAATTTCGACTTATTTAAACCAATTCTCTATACGATTTATTAGTTTGACACGTTAAACAAAGTCTGTTAGATTGAGTCTCAAAATTTTAGTATTGTTTCATATATTCAATTATCTTTGACTACTCACGATGATTCACGAACAATTATATGTATGTATATATATATTATAAGATGTACAGTAAAAACGACTTTGCTACAGTAAAACACTATTTGCTACAGTGAAACGACTTTACTACAGTGCTACAGTGAAAACGACTTTGTTACAGTAAAACACTATTTGCTACAGTAAACACTATTGCTACAGTAAAACACTATTGCTACAGTACACTATTTGGTATAGCAAACGCTATTTGCTACAGTACACTATTGATGTCAACGAATTAGAAAACAAAGCAGAAATGAGCTA